>NW_024067604.1:0-63710 GCF_015533775.1 Penicillium roqueforti
AGAGAGAGCGCCTGGTCACATGATCTCCTTTCGAGGCGTTCCCTCCGGGGGCCCTTCCGGGGGACCCCTTCCCAGGGGGGGGGGAGAGGGTTATTTTTTTTAATTGCTTCGCTTCGCTCCGCAATTATACTTATACTTCTTATTAGGTTTATTACCTTACTTATCCTTACCTTTAGTTTTAAACCTATCCTTATATTTCTTTATTCCTAATATAAATAAGATATAAGAACTAAGACTAATATCTAAGCTTAGATTAGATTTAGTAGTATTATTCTTATTACTATTAGTACTATTCTCTTTCTATATATAAAGCGATTTCTATTAGTTAGAGATTTAACTTTCTACTATAGAAAGGTATCTAATATATACTTTATATATTTCTAACTCTATAGACTATTTTAATAACTAATAACTTAGTATAAACTATATTAATTACTTTAGCTTAAAAGTACTCCTTCTAGTACTATTAACTATATAGGTACTTTAGATAATAATAGATAGCGTTAAGCTATATTATAAATATCTATATAGATTGATATTATTTCTACTACAGAGTACTATATTCTAATATATTAGAATCTAGGATAAATACTATCATTTTTTATCCCTAATATAGTTAGGTCATATAACTAACCAGGCTAGTTTTTCTATAGAAAAACGGACTTAGAAGGTTTTTCTACCTAAAAAACATCCTTTTATTTTATTTATTTATTTGATTACTAAGTTATCTATTAGATTATTATATTTTCTAGACTATTATCATTTTTAGAGAGTTAGAGAATTAATTAAAATTTTTCTGCTATATATATATTCGCCTTACTACCGTTTTTCTATTAGTTATAAGCCTAGAATCCCTTTAAATTTAGAGAAGTACTACTGATACACAAAAATTGCTACCGTCACGTTACCTACCATACTACTTTAAGTAAGTCTCCCGCTAGCCGCAATTTTCAACTAGCCTTTATAATTTATTATAGTATAATCGATCACATGATTAAAAACAAAAAAGCAAAAGTTACCTAATATAATCATATAACTTAGTTATATGACTTAGATATATGTTTAGATATATATCTTAGTTACATGTTTTAGTCACATAACTTTAATAATGCGAATAGTAGGGAAAGTAAGCCAGATCATATAATCATATGACTAAGCATTATGGTTAAGTCATATGATTATATTAGGTAACCAAAACAGGTGACCAAAATAGGTAACCAAAGTATATGAAGTTATATAGCCAAAACAGGTAACTAAAATATATGACCAAGTTATATGATTATATTAGGTGATCTTTTGGTCTTGATCATATAGTAGACTATACTATAATAAATTATAAAGGCTGGTTGAAAATTACGGCTAGTAGGAGACTTACCTAAAGTAGTATGGTAGGCAACGTGACAGTAGCAATTTTCGTATATTGGTAGCATTTCTCTAAATTTAATTCTTATAATTTTTCAACTTTTTTATCCTATTTTAAATATACTATTTAGTTAATATTAAGATACCTAGCTATACCCTAGGATACCCCTAAAAATAAGACTTAACCCTAAAAGTAATAATAACTAATTATAATTAGAATTCGTTTAAGACTATAATTTAGATATTATAATAAACTATTATCCTCTCTCTATAATCCCTTCTTATATAATTTTAAAGGATTTGTCTAATTAGATACTATAGCTTATAACTATTTAGGCTATTACCTAAATATATAATATTTAGGATTATTATAACCCTAAATTAGAAAAGGAACTAGATTAACTAGTTATATTAATTATACTAAAATAGGAAGATATTAAAAAGGAGTATAGGAATAATTAGTATAATATCTTTAATATTCTAAATAATAAATACTAAGAAAAAAAGGCTACCTATAATAGGGATTTCTAAGGATTTAATATAATAGTAAATACTATTAAATCGAATATTCTCTTATCTTATTAGGTATTCCTAACTTAGGATTTTCCTTAGGTACTACTTTAAAATCTATAATAATACTATATTCCTAAGTATAACCCTATATATAGATTAAAACTAAGAGTTAAGTAGAATAATCTAGATTAAGGTCTAGATTAAAATATAAATATTAAAAAATAATTACTAAAATAGGAAACTCTATATATTTATTATATTATAATTAAAGTTAGTAAAGTAAAAGATATAGTAATATAATTCTTATAAATAATTATAATAATCTTATTAGAATTCTTTATAATAAGACTTAAAGATATATAGTAAAGTCTATCCTAAGAAAAGATAGAATAAGAAAGAATTATTAAATTTAATAAACTATTATTTTATTATAAGATTTAATAGAATAGTACTATTAATAGATAAGCTATATAAAGAGATATATTAAAAGCTATTTTCTTAATCTAATAAGGATATTAAGAAATCTAACTAATATTTATTAATAAGAATAGTAGAATTAGAAATAATAAATAAATTAAATCTATAAATAATATACTATTCTTTAAGAGAAAATATCCTTATAGATATAAAGGTAAATATAATTACTTAATATAGAAATATTAGAGGGTTTATCTAAACCTTATTTTAAAAGGATATAATTAAGACCTAAAATATAAGAAGGCCTAGGATAAAGTAATAAAAGAGGATCCTATATAAAAAGTATATATTAATAAAAGATATAAAGAACTAAGATTAATATCTAAAAAGATTAGAAGTTAATAAGTAAATATAATAATATAAAATAAAGAATTAGGATTTTTTATAATAAAAGAAGAAATATTAGATACTATTTTCTAAATCTATAAAACTATATTAATAAATAAAAGATAGTTAGTTAATATAGGTATATAAGTTTATATTTATAATAACTATAACCTCTTTATTACCTTTAAAGAAACTAAGAGTATAATTAAGGTTAGTAATATAATATTATTAGTTATTAGAATTAGAAAAGTTAAAATTAATAGTATTAATCTAATTACTAATTAGATAAAGAAAATAACTTTATATAATACTAAGTACTCTCTAAATTTCTATATAAACCTTATTACTTATAACCTTATATTTAAGAAGACTAGTACTTTCCTAAATTTTAAAAAGAATTAGATTAAGAAGAATAAAACCCTACTATATAAAATATAAGAAATACTACTGATATATAAAAATTGCTACTATCATATTACCTACTATACTACTTTAGGTAAGTCTCTTACTAGCTATAATGTAATTAGTAAGCGAGCTGCCACCCTACCTAAAATATATCTATGAATTAGTACCTAGTTAGTTTAACTACCTACTATACTACTAATTTACTCTTAATCTATTAGAAAATTAGAATAGTAAGAGGGTAGGCTTTTATTAGCTATCTAAGCTCTTCGAAATAGAGATATTAGTTCTATTACTCTTATTATATATACTTTTAGTATCCTATATATAACTTTATATAACTACCTTTCTAGCTATTTTTAATAAAGTACTATATATACTAACTCTTCTAAATTAACTATAATTAAAAAGGAATCTCTTTAAAAATAGATTTTCTCTATAGATTCTTATAGATTAGCTCCCTAGCCCTCTATAGTATAAGAAATAGTAAATCTTCTTAAAAAGTATAGAATTACCCTAGTTCTTTTAGTTAATAAAAAATAGGTTTATAATTTTATAAAATAATACCCTTCTCTTTCTTTATAATTCTTAAAATATTATAATTATAAGTATATAAAATATAAAGACCTAAAAATTATTAGAGAATAGTTTAATCTTATTTAAAAAACTATTATTTAATTTAGAATTATTCTAGATAATATTTATAACTTTAATAAGATTAGATTTATAATAAGATTAACTATAATAGTAAAGGTTATAATAAGAAGTAAATACTATAATTAGAGATTACTTTTATAACTTAGAAATTATAAGTAGGTAATTATAATTAAATATATAAACTTAGTAGGGTAGGCCTTTCTTTTATATATTATTTTTAAAGGTAAGGTCTTCCTTAAATTATAGTTTAAAGGTCTTTCTAGTAACTAGTATTTTAAAGTTAGTCTAAATAAGTAAATATTAGATAAAATAGGCTTTTATTAATTATAAAAGCTCTTTATTCTAATTACTTCTTTTTATATAAAGGGAGTATATCGACTTTTAGTATTTAATAGCTATAGAAACTATTTAATCCTAAAATTTAATAAGATTTATAAGAAAAATAAGATTATATTAATTTATATATTACTATATTTATCTTACCTTTTATAATCCCTTAATATTAGTTATTTTATAGTAGTAAAATAGTTATATAATTTATTAATTAAAATAAAAATATAGATTAAGATTAATTATATTAATAAACTTAAGTTCTTAAAAATATATTCCTTTATATAAATTAAAACTTTAAAATTAAAGATAATTAAAAATAGCTTCTTAATAGCTAATTTAATATCTTTTTTATTTAATTAAGTACTTTTAAAACTTAATATTTATCTTTAAATACTAATCTTCCTTCCTAATAGAGGTAGTAATTTAAGCTAGAATTTTACTCTAAAAATCCCTTTTAATAGTAAAGATCTATATTAATAGGCTTTATTAATTAAAGCTTTACTTTATACCTAATCTTAAAGCCTAATAAGTCCTTCTAAGTATATATTAAATTAACTTATTAAAGGCTACTAGATTATAATATATAGTACTATTCTACTAATAAAAGAAAATAAGGATTTATAGGATAAAAATAAGAATAAGAAGTAAAAGTAGGCCTAATCTAAAAGGTAGATACCTACTAAAGAAGGTCTCTCTATTTAGGAAGCTTCTAAAATAATTACTAGGCTAGTAGAAATATTAGAACTACCTCTATACCCCCTAGGTAGAAGTACTTAATTAGGGTTAGAACTATAACTATAGGCTATACTAAGGTATAGTAGGTATAGAAAGATAGGATATAAGATTAATAGGTATTTAGATAAATGATCCTATTTAGTTAAATTAATTTAATAGCGTTCTAGTTAAAATATATTCCTTAGAAAACTATACTCTTAGGTAGGGTAGCGGCTTGCTTATAGTGGCGGCTTACTTACCGATTATGTTAATTTTCGACCAGCCTTTATAATTTATTATAGTATGATCGATCATATGATTAAAAATAAAAAAGTAAAAGTCACCTGATATAATTATATGACTAAAACATATGGTCAAGTTATATGATTATATCAGGTGACCAAAATAGGTGACCAAAATAGGTAACCAAAGTATATGAAGTTATATAGCCAAAACAGGTAACTAAAATATATGACTAAGTTATATGATTATATCAGGTAATCTTTTGGTTTTGATTATATGGTAGACTATACCATAATAAATTATAAAGGCTGGTTAAAAATTGTGGCTAGTAGGAGACTTACCTAAAGTAGTATAGTAGGCAATGTGATAGTGGTAATTTCCGCGTATTAGTAGTATTTCTTATAAAATATATAAGGAATAGAATCTCTTATAGTTATCTTAGCCTCTAGGTTTTTAGTTAGGATTTAAAATCCCTAAAATATAAAATAATTTATTAGTACTTACTATATTAAAGAAATTAGAAAGAAAACTAAAATCTAAAGCCTTACTTAGATTATAGTATAGATACCTAGGCTATATTAAAAAGAAGAGAATTAAAAAACTCTTTAAGATAATAGAAGGTATAATAATTATAAGAAGTAACCTTAAGAATTAGGTATATAAAGCTTACTAGCTAGTAGATATATTAAAGTAGATATCTTAGAGAAGAATTAGTATAATATATAGTATATTAGGATATATATATTTTAATCTTATATAAAATTAGTTAATATAGAATAAATAAATTTAATTAATATATTTTTACTTTAATAGAATTAAATACTACTTTATATTTATATATATTAAGAAGAATAACTATTATATAATAGTTAGAAAATTTATTACTTTAATTAAAAACTAGCTAAATATTAAGATTAGAGTTTTCTATTATAATAATAAATAGAATATAGGTAATAAGATAGAAAATATAATTAAAGCTAAAGGATATATTATTAAATACTTACTATTAGACCTATTAGAAATAAATAAACCTATAGAAAGATTAAAAGAAGTAATTATTAAAATAGTAAAAACCTTTATTAATAATATTAATCTTCTAAAAACTATATAAATATATAATAGATAAAGGTCTATATAAGAGGGAAATATATATAAACCTATATAGGCTTAGGAAGGAATATCTATATTATTATATATCTATTTCAATATCGATCTATAAGGGGTTCGTTATATAAATATAGGTAGATAGATTTCCTTATAGTTTAGGACCCCCTAGGGGCCCCTCTGAGACTAGTAAGAATTAGTCTTAGTATATTATTAATATATTATATTCCCTTTATAAAGCCCTTTATATCTTACCTAGTTAATAGACTATATACCTATATAATATATACCTTTATAATTCTAATTCTTTTTCTTTAACTACCTAAGATATAATAGCTCCCTTAACCTATTAGTAATCCTAGGGAAATACCGAACTCCCTAAGAACTAGCCCTAATTAGGAGATAAAATAGAGACTACTAGAACTAAATAAATAGAACTATAGACTTAGGGAAATATAACTAACCTTCCTAAGGTAACTATAGAAACTACCTAACTTATCTAAGAAAGGATCTAGGTCCTTAAAGCTAAAGTAGTACTTTAGGAGAGACTTATTACTACTAAAGAACTTATTAAAGTAAACTAGAGAAAGCTTAAGAGTTATTAAAAAGGAAAGAAATTAAACTAACCTAGGAATAAAGGTAATTTAATATTAGAGAGTAAATATAATTAGAAGAGTAAGATTAAAAGAGATATTATAATATTTAAAAAGAACTATAGTATTAAAAATAGAGAAAACTAGTTAAATAACCTTAATATCCTTTTTAAAGGAATCTTAAAGAAATATATTTTAGGAAAATAAAAGGTTTTAATTACTATAAATTTCCTTTATATAGACTATAAAGGAAAATAGGTAATTTATAAGTAAAATAACCTTAGAGATATAAGGAACTAGGAAGTATTTAAAGATTAGACTAAGACTTTATTCTAAAATTCCTATAATATTATTATAGATATCTTAGTCTTATTTAATAAGGTAGAGATATATTTATATTAAGACTTAGATATCTTTAAAACCTACTTTAAATTACTAGAGTATTATCTATTAGAAACTACTAAAGAATAGAAAATATAAACCCTTTTTATAAAATTATAGAAATCTCTTAGAAATATAATAATTATATCTAATAATAGTATTTTATTAAAGATTAGAAATAAAATATTAAAACTAGTATTTACTCTATTTTATATCTATTTTCTACTTTCTAAAAGAAAAGACTAATTATAATAATCCTAGTTTAAAAAGTAAAAAGAAAATCCTATTAAAATAACCTTAAATTAATCTTAATCTAATTCCTTTCCTATTAACCTAACTACTTTTAAGGAAGGATATAAAAGTAATTATAGAAAAGGAAGAGATTAATATAGGGATTATAGATATAAGGAATATTAAAATATAAAATTAAATACCTTAGGAATAAATACTATCTTAATAATAGACTAAGGAAATAGTACTAAAGCTATTATAATAAAGGTATATTTCTTTTATAGAGATAAGAATTACTAGGTAAATAAATATCTTTAAAAAGCTATTATCTAAATATTAGTTTAAATAATAAAAAAAAGTAAATCCTAAGTATTAGAGAAAGTAAAAGAATTAGAGTAAATCCTAATACCTTAGTTTAATATCTATTTATTAGAACTACTATATATTTATATATACTAATTATCTTTAAAAATAGTAATAAATTATATATAGACTTAGATATTAATATAGAATATAATATAGTTAGTAAAGAATTTACTTATAACTAAAAACTTCCTTTTACCCTATTATTCTCTCTATTATTAAAAGGAATTACCTTAGAAAGGCTATATATATAGTATATACTAGGTTAAATTTATTATTAAAGATTCTAAGGATACTAAAAAAGTTATAAAATAGCTATATATTAATATTAAAAGAGACTTATATTTAAAGGGAAACCCTATACTTTTATCTAAAATATTTATTAATAAATTTAATATTATCCTATAATTAAATATAGATTATTAGTAGTTTAGAATTAAGGCTTTTAAGTTAATAAATCTATATAAGTTTATAAAAGTATTATAGAATATAGCTATTATTTATATCTTAGTTAAAATATTAGAAGAAATCTAATTATTAGATAAAGATAGTAATTATCCTTACCTTAATATATCTAAGATTCTACCTAAATTAGAGATATATCTTAATATATTTAATTATAAAAAGGTAGGAACTCTCTTATAAACTAAGTTATCTAATTATATAATTAAGACTAAAGAAGGTAAAATCCTTTTTTATAAATTAATTTACCCTCTCTTTAGGATAGAGTTTAAAGAATTATAGGTTTACCTTATAGATAATATTAAAAAGAAGTAAATCTAACTATTAAAAAGTCCTATAGATATACTAATCCTTTTTATACTAAAGAAAGATAGGGGTCTATATCTTTATATAAACTATTAAGGCCTTAATTATATTATAATTAAGAATTACTACTTATTACCTCTTATTTTAGAAATCCTAGATTATCTCTCTAGAATAAAATACTTTAGTAAAGTTAATATTAAGGATATATATTACTAGATTTAACTATAAGAAGGTAATAAATAGAAGATAGCTTTCTATATTAAATATAGCTATTTTAAATATATAGTTATACTATTTAGTTTATTAAATATACTAACTACTTTCTAAAGCTATATTTATATAGTATTAAATAAGCTAATTAATATTATTTATATAATATATCTAGATAATATCTTAATATTTATACTTAATTATAAAAGTTATACTAGAATACTATAATAGGTTTTTAAATAACTAAGAAAAGTAGAGCTCTATATTAAACCTTCTAAATATACTTTCTATTAAAGGGAAGTTAAATTCCTAAGCTTTATTATAAATAGAGATAGGGTAAAAATAGACTTAGATTATATCTAAGTTATCTAAGAATAGAAAGAGCCTTAAAGCTACTATAATATCTAAGTATTCTTAGGATTTTATAATTTCTATTAGTACTTTATTAAAGGATATTTATATATTTCCTTATCCCTAATATCTATATTAAAAGGGAATAAAAATAGAAAGAAACTAGGCTAAGTTATATTAACTAGTATTAAATTAATAGTATTTTATAATCTAAAAGAGATATTTAAGTCTATATCTCTCCTTTACTATTTTAATCTTAAGTAATCTATTTAATTAGAAACTAATATCTTAAATAAAGGAATAGGAGGTATTCTCTTATAATTAGACTTAAAAGGATAATAGTACCTAGTTACCTTTTAGTTAAGAAAGTTCTTAAGTATAGAATTAAACTATATAATATTAGATTAAGAACTATTTATTATTATATACTCCTTTTAATACTAGAGATACTACCTTAATAGTAGTAAGTATACTATTAAAGTTCTTTCTAATTATACTAATTTATATATATTTATAACCTAATAGAAATTTAATAGAAGATAAGTATATTAGTATATATTTCTTATACCTTTTAACTTTATTATAAAGTATAGGCTAAGTAAGATAAACCCTATAGATAGACTATCTAGAATTCTAAATTCTAAGTAAATAGCTTTAGGAATAGAATTAATAACCTTAATTTAAAATTAAATTATAGGTAAGGAGCTCTTAATCTAAAGTTAGATTAAGGATACTACTACTCTTATAATCTAGGGGATTATAGGGATAAAAGATCTAGATATAGATCTAAAGTATAATCTAGGGAAATATAACTTAGAGTATATATTAAATAAATATAACTTATAATTTAGATTAAAGCTTAAGGCTATATAGGAAAATCCTAGATCTAATATACCTATAAGGATAAATATAAAATATATTAGTATAGAATTAGATAATTAGTCTAAATAGAGAAAATTCTATAATAATCTAGATATACTATTTAGTATTAAGGATACTATAGGGGTAGTTATCTAATCTATTAGTATAGATACTAAAGATATTCTCTAATAGGTTACTAGGCTTTAATAAGAAGACTAAGAAATAATCTACTAAAAAGGGGACGTTTTAGTTTAGAAACTAGGCCTAAAAGGCTGGGAAGTTAATATAACTAGATTACTATAGTATTAGAAGTATATATATATACCTAAAAAAGAAGGCCTATATATAAAGCTTTTATAATTATACTATAATAAACCTTTTATAAGGTATTTTAGTTATATAAAAATAGAGGAATTACTAAAATATAACTACTATTAGGTAAATATATAAGAAGGTATTAAAAAATATATTAAGTCTTATAGAGTCTATTAAATTATATAAGCGCTAAGGTATTAACCCTATAATAAACTTAAATTATTACTAATTCTATCTAGGCCTTTTACTAAGTTATTAATAGATTTTATTATAGGATTACCTTAATTAATCTAGAAAGGTTAGATAGTAGATACTATTCTAGTTATTATAGATTATTTCTTAAAGTAGTACCTTTTCTTCCTAGTTTTAATTATAATAGATATTATAGAATTAGCTAAGCTATTCTATTAAGAGATTAAACTAAGATATAGACTACCTAATAGTATTATATCTAATTAGAGATCTATCTTTATAAGTAGGTTTTAGTTAAAACTATATTATCTCTCTAAAGTAAAACTCTGGTATTTAATAGTATTTTACCTATAAACTAATAGTTAAATAGAAAGGATAAACTAAACCCTTAAATACTACCTAAGATATTTTATTAATAAATAATAGAAATTATAGCTAATACTTCTTTATTTAGCTAAATATACTTATAATAATATAGTTAATATAATTATAAGTATATCTTTATTCTAAGTATTCCTAGGATTTAATCCTAATTTCTAAATTTATAGTAAGGATACCTATATTAAGAGAGAGACACTAGTTATATTATATAGATTTAAAAAACTAAATAAACTATATAAGAAACTATAGATATTATAGTAAAAAGCTACTAAAGTATAGGTAAATTAGTATAATAAATACTATTAAGTAATATCCTTTAAGAAGAATAACCTTATAACCCTATCTACTAAAAACCTATAGTTAAAAGAAGGAACTACTAAAAAGCTATCTTCTTAATAGATTAGACTATTTAGAATTTTAGAATATATTAGAAAGTAGGTATACTACCTCCTATTCTTAGATAAATATACTATAATTTATAATATTTTCCCTATTTCCCTCCTTTAACTATAAGAATAAAGGAAAGGGGAATTAAAATAACTACTACTATTAGAACTAGTAGATAATAATAAATAGGAAGTTAAAGAGATTAAGGATAACTATATTTTCGAAGATAAATTATATTATCTAGTTAAATAGTAAGGCTAACCTTCTAAATATAATTAATAGGTCCTAGAGAGTATAATAACTAATATACTAAAGTTTATTATAAAATATAAAAAGGTATAAAAGATATAAAAGAAATTAACCTAAGTAGTATCTATACTAGGCTACTATTAAATTATTATAGTTATAGTATCTAATTACTATAAGGAAAGATAGTTATATATTCCTTAAGTATTACCTTTATATCTAGATTATTAAGTAATTCTACTACCTTAGAGTAAGTTTATTAGAATAAAATTATAGTACCTATCTAAGTAGTAAGTAATTCCTTTAAATTTATAAGTTAGGGTTATTCTAAGGCCTATACTATAAGGATATCCTAGGGATAAATAGTAGTATAAGTATCCTAGTTACTTATAGAATACTTAGTAATAAAGGTTATATAGTTATTATAAATAGATTAAGAAGAAATATTAGTAAAACTATTATAAAGAAGATTAGATTTATCTTAATACTTATAGTAGGAATATATATCCTACTTAAACTATAGTTCCTATAATATACTCTTATAAGGGTATTAAAAGCTATAACTAGATTATAAACTATATTTATAACTACCTTAATAAACTTAAAAGGGAAAAGGAACTATACTTTCTTATTATCCTTATCTAATATACCTATAGCTATTCTAAAGGTCCTTCTAGTTATTAATTAAAATTACTCTACTTAGAAAAGAACTACTAGTAACTAGAAATAATTTCCCTTAATATTAGTAGGAACCTAGTTCTAAGGTTAATATAAGTTCTATTAGAATATAGCTAAAATAGCTAAAAAGATATACTAAATTATATATATAGTATACTTTCGAATAATATATATAAGATTTACTATATAGTATATTAATATAGTACTAGATTACTAAAGGGAAACGATAATTATTCTTATCCTTACCTTAATCTTAGTTAGATACTTATATATATAAGAGATACTAGGCCTACTAATAAAGAATAGGATTTATAATAGTTTTCTAATATATTCCCTTTAAACTAATAGTCTTTATTATTATATTAAGGATTTAATACTATTATATAGGTAAAATAATTAGAAAAAGGGGTCTAGAGATTATAGAAAAGTAGAAGGAAAAGGGTAGTAATTATACTATAACTATAATTACCTATTATAAATCTATTAAAGGAATATAATTATATCTTAAATAATAGCTATTATAAGTATATTTCTTTATATAAATATTTATAAAGAATATAGCTATAGAGGCTAAATTTATATCTCTTTAAATCCCTTACTACTAGAAATCCTATATAAGAAGCTATTCCTAAATATTTTCTATATTATAGAAAATATTAATATCTTATAGAATATAGTCTTTATAAAAATATATATATTCTAATAGAGAATCGGTATAAGATCGAAAGTGAATTCTAGAAGTCTATATAATAACTCCCTATAGAGAAGATAATATATACCTATATATTATTATTTTTAAAGAAATATAATACTTATATAGCTATCCTTTTAAAAGAAGTATAAAATATAAAGTATATATCTTATTAGTTACCTCCTCTTTAAATTATTATATACTACCTTATCTTCTTTAATATATCTACTACTTTACTTTCTTTATTATAGAAACTCCCTAATATCTCCCTAATTCTTTATCCTTTTATCCTTTAATATTTCTATTTATATATAGATAAGGATATCTATATAGGGAGGGAGAGATAATTATAATAGATAAAGGTCTATATAAGAGGGAAATATATATAAACCTATATAGGCTTAGGAAGGAATATCTATATTATTATATATCTATTTCGATATCAATCTATAAGGGGTTCGTTATATAACTATAGGTAGATAGATTTCCTTATAGCTCCGGACCCCTTAGGGGTCCCTCTGAGACTAGTAAGAATTAGTCTTAGTATACCGTTAATATATTATATTCCCTTTATAAAGCCCTTTATATCTTACCTAGTTGATAGGCTGTATACCTATATAATGTATACCTTTATACTAAGGCTATATAGGAAAATCCTAGATCTAGTATACCTATAGGGATAAATATAAAATATATTAATATAGAATTAGATAATTAATCTAAATAGAGAAAACTCTATAATAATCTAGATATACTATTTAGTATTAAGGATACTATAGGGGTAGTTATCTAATCTATTAGTATAGATACTAAAGATATTCTCTAATAGATTACTAGGCTTTAATAAGAAAACTAAGAAATAATCTACTAAAAAGGGGATATTTTAGCCTAAAAACTAGGTTTAAAAGGCTAGGAAGTTAATATAACTAGATTACTATAGTATTAGGGGTATATATATATACCTAAAAAAGAAGGCCTATATATAAAGCTTTTATAATTATACTATAATAAACCTTTTATAAGGTATTTTAGTTATATAAGAATAGAGGAATTACTAAAATATAACTACTATTAGGTAAATATATAAGAAGATATTAAAAAATATATTAAATCTTATAGAATCTATTAAACTATATAAGTACTAAGGTATTAATCCTATAATAAGCTTAAATTATTACTAATTCTATTTAGGCTATTTACTAAGTTATTAATAGATTTTATTATAGGATTACTTTAATTAATCTAAAAAGGTTAGATAATAGATATTATTTTAATTATTATAGATTATTTCTTAAAGTAATATCTTTTCTTCCTAATTTTAACTATAATAGATATTATAGAATTAGTTAAATTATTCTATTAAAAGATTAAACTAAGATATAGACTACCTAATAATATTATATCTAATTAGGGATCTATCTTTATAAGTAGATTTTAGTTAAAATTATACTATCTTTCTAAAGTTAAACTCTAATATTTAATAGTATTTTACTTATAAACTAATAGTTAAATAGAAAGGATAAATTAAACCCTTAAATACTACCTAAGGTATTTTATTAATAAATAATAGAAATTATAGCTAATACTTCTTTATTTAGCTAAATATACTTATAATAATATAGTTAATATAATTATAAGTATATCTCTATTCTAGGTATTCTTAGGATTTAATCCTAATTTCTAAATTTATAATAAGGATATCTATATTAAAAGAGAGGTATTAACTATACTATATAGATTTAAAAAACTAAATAAGTTATATAAAAAGCTATAGATATTATAATAAAAAGCTACTAAAGTATAAGTAAATTAGTATAATAAATACTATTAAGTAATATCCTTTAAGAAAAATAACCTTATAACCCTATTTACTAAAAACTTATAGTTAAAAGAAAGAACTACTAAAAAGCTATTTCTTTAATAGATTAAACTATTTAGAATTTTAGAATATATTAAAAAGTAGGTATATTATCTTCTACTCTTAGATAAATATATTATAATTTATAATATTTTCTCTATTTCCTTCTCCTTTCTTTAACTATAAGAATAAAGAGAAGGGAAATTAGAATAACTATTACTATTAGAACTAGTAGATAATAATAAATAGGAAATTAAAGAGATTAAGAATAACTATATTTTTAAGAATAAATTATATTATCTAATTAAATAGTAGGGCTAGCCTTCTAAATATAATTAATAGATCCTAGAGAGTATAATAACTAATATACTAAAGCTTATTATAAAATATAAAAAGGTATAAAAGATATAAAAGAAATTAATCTAAGTAGTATCTATATTAGGCTACTATTAAATTATTATAACTATAATATCTAATTACTATAAAAAAAGATAGTTATATATTCTTTAAGTATTACCTTTATATCTAGATTATTAAGTAACTCTATTACCTTAAAGTAAGTTTATTAGAATAAAATTATAATATCTATTTAAGTAGTAAATAATTCCTTTAAATTTATAAGTTAAGGTTATTTTAAGGCCTATATTATAAGGATATCTTAGGGATAAATAGTAGTATAAGTATTTTAATTACCTATAGGATATTTAATAATAAAGGCTATATAATTATTATAAATAGACTAAAAAGAGATATTAATAAAACTATTATAAAGAAGATTAGATTTATCTTAATATTTATAGTAGGAATATATATCTTACTTAAACTATAGTTCCTATAATATACTTTTATAAGAATATTAAAAGCTATAATTAAGTTATAAACTATATTTATAACTACTTTAATAAACTTAGAAAGGAAAAGGAACTATACTTTCTTATTATCCTTATTTAATATACCTATAGCTATTCTAAGGGTCCCTTTAATTATTAACTAAAATTACTCTACTTAAGAAAGAACTATTAGTAACTAGAAATAATTTCCCTTAATACTAATAGGAACCTAATTTTAAGATTAATATAAGTTCTATTAGAATATAGCTAAAATAACTAAGAAAATATACTAAATTATATATATAGTATACTTTCGAATAATATATATAAGATTTACTATATAGTATATTAATATAATATTAGATTACTAAAGGGAAATAATAATTATCTTTATCCTTACCCTAATCTTAGTTAAATATTTATATATATAATAGATATTAGGCCTACTAATAAAGAATAGGCTTTATAATAGTTTTCTAATATATTCCCTTTAAACTAATAATCTTTACTATTATACTAAGGATTTAATACTATTATATAGGTAAAATAATTAGAAAAAAAGGTTTAGAGATTATAAAAAAGTAGAAGAGAAAAGGTAGTAATTATACTATAATTATAATTATCTACTATAAATCTATTAAAGAAATATAATTATATCTTAAATAATAGCTATTATAAGTATATTTCTTTATATAAATATCTATAAAGAATATAGCTATAAAGGCTAGATTTATACTTCTTTAAATCCCTTACTACTAGAAATCCTATATAAAAAGCTATTCCTAGATATTCTCTATATTATAAAAAAATATTAATATATTATAGAATATAGTCTTTATAAAATATATATATTCTAGTAGAGAATTAATATAGGATTAGAAGTAAATTTTAGGAAATCTATATAATACCTCTCTATTAAAAAGATAATATATACCTATATATTATTAATCTTAAAGAAATATAATAATTATATAACTACCCTTTTAAAAGAAGTATAAAATATAGAGTATATACCTTATTAGTTACCTTCTCTTTAAATTATTATATACTACCTTATCTTCTTTAATATATCTATTACTTTACTTTCTTTATTATAGAAACTCCCTAATATCTCCTTAATTCTTTATCTTTTTATCCTTTAATATTTCTATTTATATATAGATAAGGATATCTATATAGGGAGGGGGAGATAATTATAATAGATAAAAGTCTATATAAGAGGGAAATATATATAAACCTATATAGGCTTAGGAAAGAATATCTATATTATTATATATCTATTTTAATATTAATCTATAAGGGGTTTATTATATAAATATAGGTAGATAGATTTCCTTATAGTTTAGGACCCCCCGGGGGCCCCTCTAAGACTAGTAAGAATTAGTCTTAGTATATTATCAATATATTATATTCCCTCTATAAAGCCCTTTATATCTTATCTGGTTGATAGGCTGTATATCTATATAATATATACCTTTATAAAATAGAAGTAGTATATATAATAATATATATTATAAATAAGGTTCTAATAAAGATTAAAAACTAATAGATTATATTATAGTTAGAACTTATAAAACTTACTATACCTAATAGGATTAAGTATTAAAAGATTAACCTATTAAACCTAAGGGTATATAGGTATTTAGTATACTTATAAATTATTAATTCTAAATATATTTAATCTAAAAAGATAGTACCTTATATAGAAATTAAATATCTAATAAGGTATATATTAAAGAACTTATATAGAATTTAGTTCCTATATAAAGGTAGTAAGAATAGAAGAGTTAATATTATAAGGAATACTATATTTAATAAATCTTAGTAATATAAATTATTAGAGAAACTAGAATTTAAAGATATAATTAATATAATAACTAATAATATAAAGGTAATATATTAGCCTATAGTATTAGTAATAAATTAAACTTAAGTTAAGCTAGAAAGTTAAATATAAATACTACAATTAGTTACTAGAATAGCTCTTTATAATAATACTAAATATATCTAATAAGGTATTAATTTATATAGGAATAATTAATAGATTAATAATAAGGATAATTATTAAAATAATTATAATAGTAATTAATAGAGAGATAATAGAGAGAGAGAGTTATAAGAAAAAGAAAATAGGAAATAGTAAATACTTATTACTATATAAAAGGGATTATCTAATTTACTACTAACCCTAATATTAAATAAACTAAAGGTTTAGGTAAAAGGTATATATTAGGATCTTTTCTAATAAATATCCCTTTACTAACTTTACTACCTTTATAAGCTTTATTACTAATTTTATTATTACTAAGATTAATTCTATTATT
The DNA here is from genome assembly GCF_015533775.1 of Penicillium roqueforti. NCBI lineage: Eukaryota > Fungi > Ascomycota > Eurotiomycetes > Eurotiales > Aspergillaceae > Penicillium > Penicillium roqueforti. The sequence goes on from NW_024067604.1 coordinate 17,793, forward strand.
ATTATTATTAGAAATATAGAGATAAGTAAGAAATACTATCTTAATAATATTAGATCTTATCTTAGTAATACTATTAATTAAATCTAGAAAGAAGGTATAAATAGGAAATAAAAATAATTATAACAATTCTTTTTAGAAAGTAAGCTTTAACTATAATATAAGCTTAAATAGACCCTAATATTATAAGAAGAGATATCTTTATTTTAATCCTTATTAAATTAGATTATAGGAAACTAAGATTAGATAGAATTAATCCTACTAATATTATTACTAAGATTAGATTTAGAAAGAAGAAAGAAGAGATAGATTATAAGATATATATAATACTAAAAGAAAAAGAGCTATCTAAATTAATTTATATATTTTTAACTAAGATAAATAAGAGATTTAAAAGAAAAGAAAGACCTTATAAAGATTAGCTTTCTTTATTACTATAAAATTAGGTAGAATTAAAAAACTATATTTATATAAAAGAATTTAAAGTAATAGTAGAATTTAAGATTAAAACCTTATAAAGAAAAGAAACCTTCTTTTAAGTCTTAATACTAAATATAAAAGGTATATAAATATTATCCCTAAAATAGGTTTTAATATCTAAATTTAATATAAATAGTATATTTAAAAAGTTTAAAGTATAAATCTATATATAAGGAGATCTTTAATAGATAATAATAAATAAGAAAAGAGCTATTATATTAATAGTTAAAACTATAAGAGCTATCTTTATATTTATAGTAGTATTTAATCTTAATATAAAATAATAAGATATAGTTAATATATTTTTAAACTTAATCCTATAAAGTAAGGTATATATATATTACTTATTAGGATTTAAAATTTTAAATAAATATTAAATACTATATAAAGTATTATATAATCTAAGAATAGTACTTAGACTATAGTAATAAGAAGTAATATATATCCTTATTAAATTAGGATTAATTCTAATATTAGAAGATCCCTATATTTTTATAATAATTAATATTATTATTTTCTTTATATTAATAATATTATTATTATTAATTACCTAAAGTATATTAATTAAATAATATATTTAGATTAATAGATAAAAAAATACTAGGAATTATATAAATTAGATATTAGTTAGTTTTTTAATATCTATATTTTATAAGATAGAGATTAAAAGAAGCTTTAATTATATTAAGATAATTATATTAAAAGTATAGTATTAAAATATAATCTAATTATTAGTTAAAAAGTTAATTCTTTAATAAATATTAAACTATTAAAACTATTTAATAGAATTACTATATTAAGCTAAATCTATAGATATTAGACTAAAGTTAGATTTATATAATATATAACTACTATCTTAAGATTAAATATTAGAAAAGTAATTAGAAAAGTAGCTAAATTCTTACTAAACCTTAGTTCTAAATATATTAATACTATTAACTATATTATTTAATACCTATATTAGACTAGGTTTTAGGCTATTAAATATAGGATTAAAAGAAATAACTTAATAAATAAAATATTAATAATATAATTAGTAGTTAAATTAATAGTTTTTACTAATAATATATTATTTAATAATAATAAAGACTAAAAAAATTTAGAAGGATATATTTATAAACTTTATAGTAATCTAATTAATTAGAAATTATTTAAATAGAAGATAGTTATTACTTTAATTACTAAAGCTAAGCTTCTAGTATTTACTAAAGCTAAAAAAATAGTCTAATAATAGTACTAAATCCTTTATATACTTAGATTTAAATCTTTATATATACTCTTAATTATATATAATAACTAATAGATTATTAATCTATTAATAAAGGAAGAAATATTAATATATATAAAGCTTTATTATATAGATATTAATAGATATTAGTTAAAATAAGAAGTTAATATTAGATAAGTTAATATAGATTAGATTCTAACTAATAGAAATACCTACTAATAGTCTAATAAAAGCTTTACCCTATTAGAAATAAGAATAGTTTAGGGAATTACTTAGAATATCTAAGATTAATTATTTAATTAATTATAAAAGTAGATATTAAAGAGAATTTTATTAATTAAAATAGCTCTTAAAGTTCTAAATTATAATCGCTTTAAAAGCTAGGGAGTATATTAGAATCTAGGATAAATACTATTATTTTTTATCCCTAATATAGTTAGGTTATATAACTAATTAGGCTGGTTTTTCTATAGAAAAATAAACTTAGAAGGTTTTTCTACCTAAAAAACTAGTCCTATAGTTTTTTACCTAAAAAATATCCTTTTATTTTATTTATTTATTTAATTACTAAGTTATCTATTAGATTATTATATTTTCTAGACTATTATTATTTTTAGAGAGTTAGAGAATTAATTAAGATTTTTCTGCTATATATACATTTGCCTTACCACTGTTTTTCTATTATAATATACTGTCTTAGTAGATATTTTAAGGATTATTTATAAGATATAGGTAGAAGTCCTAGAAGTCTTACTAAGTAGTAGGCTCTTTAAATATCTTTATATAAGACTACTAATTGTTATTCCTCTAGTTATCTAGTTATTTAACTATAGCCTCTACCTTATATAGGCTAAAGTTATACTATTACTAGTACTTATTAAAGTATAACTAAAGTTAGTTAATAAAGGTATAGTATTCCTAGGTTATATTTCTATAGAATAGTTTAATATTCGTAGGCTCTCTTAATATATAAATATAGTATTTTTTAATAACCTATAGTATAATATAGTCGTTTATACTTATTAGAGTAGGAGGCTTTATTTACTCTAGGATTTCTAATTCTATAAGGAGGTTTTAGTATTCCTCTCTTACCTTAGCTTCTTTAATATATTTCCTTAGTTAATTAAGGGTTAATAAGGAGGGGTTTATAAGGTACTATACTAGTATTAGGTCTAGTAGTATAGTAGTTTCCTATATTAATTCTAAGGTAACTATAGGAGGATTATTTATAGTAGAAGAAAGGGTTCGATTAGTTAAAGCCTATTTATTAGGCTATAGTATTATAGGGAGTCCCTATAACTATATATTATAAAGGTTTAATATAATATAAACTAGTATAAATAAGGGGTAGTCTCTATTAGGTAATCTAAGTATTTAAGAGCTATTAGAACTATAAGACCCCTAGGTATAGAATACCTAAGGGAATACTATATATAATAGAGGATTAGGAAATAGAGATAGTAGTATATATAGTATAGTATATTAGAAACTAATAGCTAATTCTCCTAAGAAGTAGTATATAAGGATAATATATAGGTAGTAGGTTATATAATAAGAAGGGGGCTATATAGGTAGTATATATGGCTCCTGCCTAGTCTATAGTTCCCTATATACCCTGATAGGTGTAATACCTTAGGTATCAGCCTTCTTAGTACTAGGGTCCTGATATTCTTCCTATAAGCTTTATTTCCTTTCCTTAAGCTTTTAGATAATAGTAAACGGCTTAGTTAGCTTGAATTCTAATCTAGCTTCGTCCCTTTACAGGTATAGGATATTAATAAAGTAGGTAATAAAGACTAAAATTATTATTGAGTGATTATTAAGTAGGATGTATTAATAACTATATATATTGTATATTAGGCACTTGGCACAATTATAGAATAAAAATAACCAATCATGTGACATATATACGAGGTTATTATTTAATTGCTTCACTTCGTTCTGCAATGAAGGCGGTGCTGAAAATTCAGGCAGGGTGAAGAAGGTATTGAATTGAACAAAATAAAAAAGGATGAGCGACGCAGGGATCGAACCTGCAATTTTTTGAGATGTCGAACTTTTTGAATCAAGTTCAGCCGAAATCAAACGCCTTACCATTAGGCCAGCCGCCCACTTCATACTAATTACATTAGTTGGTATGCCTATGTCCATTTAATTAAGAAACAGCGATAGAGAGAGGAAGAAGAGAAGTGGGAGCAGCCTGGTTATAGCTGACCACTCTATAAACTTTGCACATCAGACCTTTCGCTAAGCTAACAAAAAATCTATTCACAAAGAAAAGAACCAAAAAAAGAAAGAGCCAGATAGCAAGCATGAAGCAAGCAAGAAAGCAAGCAATGTAAATGTGGTCAACGATCTATATATAGAGTCATATGATAAATAATAATGTAAATTGTGATATGGCCCCCGCGAAAAATTCATCTAATCCCCAGATGATGCAGAAAGAAAGACTGGTAGTGGTCGTTGTAGCTGGCATTCGCGTCCGAAGAAGTTGACGTTTCGAATGTAGAACAAGATTGTATTTTGGTGTCCTTGCACCCGCCGCCTCAAAGATGTAAAAAATGCTGAGTGTATTTCATATTCGGTTCCATAGCTCAGTTGGTTAGAGCGCTGTGCTAATAACGCAGATGTCGAGGGTTCGACCCCCTCTGGGACCATATTTTTGTGGGTATAATCCATGTATGATATAGTAGTTATACAAAACCATACTTTTTTTAGGCTTTATTATGTATCTACATTACATGTGACTTAGCAACTATAGAATATTTTAAAACTACGAACTATCAACTTTATTAAAGATATATGCAGGTATCTATAAAGGGTTCAGAGGTTTAAGCATAATGCAAAAAAATTTCTAGAGACATGCCTTAACTATTAAGGTAGGCCAAAAATGGTCCCAGAGGGGGTCGAACCCTCGACATCTGCGTTATTAGCACAGCGCTCTAACCAACTGAGCTATGGAACCACTTGATGGCTCTAACTCTGTATCTATGCAATTATCAAAGTAGAATAGTAGGGTACGGATAAATTTTTGGTCCCTCGTCATCAGCATGGCACTCTAACCAATTGAGTTATGGAGCCTAGTATATACGCAGCTTCCATATTTTTGATATCTTCCAGAAGCCACCTGAGCAGGAAGCCTTGGCCACTAAGATAAACCAAACACATCCACAGTCATCTATGTGACCTGCGGAAGTTTTGGCGCTACCTCAAGACACCAACGATACGCAACCGATCTCTCTCTCTCTCTCTCTCTCTCAGATGTATCCCCTATACTCGCTATAATGAGAAGAAGGGCTGGCAATTCTCTATCTGCGAAGGTAAGTTTCATAGCTTTTGAACGCACTAACGCCTGTCTATCCAGAAACCCCGTCAATCGTAAAGTGAGTACAACTTATCCAACCTTTAATAACTATGATTCCGTGTTTGTACCGAGGCGATGCTTAAGCATATCAAATAGGGCAAGGCAGCTTGTGACTCAGTCAGAGCCCAGGTTAGAATGTCAACAGCTATTCTCGTGAAGCAGCTGAGCTCCTTGGTCTTGGGTCTGGATTTATCTAAGGTGCAGAAGTGCCTTGGTGCCTGGCATATGGCTTTCATCCCACGGCACAGTATTATATTTTCAAACCGTGTATCCTGGAGTACTAGTGCGGACTGAACAGTATAGAGTCCGGGGAGTTTGCTCTCGGCCTGACTAGCTCAGCACCTATTTCATACTTTATTCCATCTTCATTCGAGACTTCGCAACCATAGATAAGTGCATCGGGTACTCATGTATCTACAGAGTCCAAATCTGAGGGTGAGAGGTTTCATATATGACCAGGTACCCGAGGGATACATGTACCAGAACCAATTTAAACCAGTCTCTATCATGACCGAAGACACTCAATGAAACCAATTGAGTTTACAATAACTAGACTACTTCTTATCGCTTTGTGTCAAAAACATCTTACGCAAAAGGATTATCAGTGTCGCTATCCTCACTCTTCATCGTCATTTTTATCGTAATTATCATTCTCGGTATTATGAACAGCCTCGGAGTCAGCTTCAAACCGTATTTTATCATTTTCAATTTCCAACGGGAATGCGTCCAACTCTGGGGTCTCAGAAGCTTTCTCTTCGTCTTGATCAATTCTATCCGTAATATGCTACGCTTTTGACCATTTCCAGGCTATCTAATCCTGATTGTATAAGCGAGGCCTGAAGACACTATCTATATTCACTGCACGCGGGCATCGTATGTACCGAGAGCATCGCAGTCTTCCAACTTGACGGCGACTGTGGAGCGCTCTTCTCGTCCTTTGAAGGAATAGTAGCCATCCATTGAATAAAAGGGAGACTTTCTTTTTATGGTAGGAATAATAAGATCCTAGTCCAAAGGGTAAAATAAGTATAATTGTTAAAAGGAGCGTTATACTCCAAGATCTAGTTATCCTACTAGGCCTTGTATTATCACGGTACGTGGCTACTGGCTACTAATATAATATAGGAAGCAAAGAAATACACGGAAGTGGGCCTTTTCTGGTTGCTATAACATGTATAGACTTTTGAGACTTTTACTTATTCCAATTGTATACTCGTGACTATACTTTAGAATCCTTCCTTCATTTATCTGGTTATATATAGTACTTTAACTGCGGAATTTCAGCTAAGATCGTGAAAAGATTAGAGATCGGCATATGGCAGCCGAAGATGTTATAAATTGATGAATATACAGGACGTTGCTAACCTGATCCAAGGCTCCAGTAGGATCAATTGATATAAGAATGGGCAGGGATTAGCAGGAAGTATTTCATGGATTTTGTGCCAGCTGGGATAGGTAGACCTTAGTATTCTCGTATACCAGGAAGGTCACCCACGTGCTGGGAAGTACCCGGAACAGATTTGGACCAAGACCTTTATAAAAGCCTGCGATCCCTTCTTGGGCCCATATCTGGGAAATGACATCAATCGCCCCACGGTAAATCAGATGGGCCTCGTAAGTTTGCAACCGGGACCTAATTACTTGGTAAGGATATGTCACACTGCCAGCGAAGACTTTTGATAGACCGGAGATGGCAAAAAAATCAACATTACCCAGCACCCGTTCGGCGCCCAAGCGACTGCTCTCAATTGAGCCCATGTTATTCATCGACCGCAACCTGAAAAGTTTCAACTGCTCGTATGCCATAAACTGAAGGGCACCATGGCTGACGCCAAAGAGGGCTGGTACGAGACCTCGGTAGAAGCCGGGTATTCCTTCCAATTGGTATATTTGTTTTGCTCCAGATGCAAACGAAGAATATGCCCCTGGAGCATGGGAACCCGTTGACAACATGCGAGTTTTGATCACCCAGATTGGATTGGTGAGGACCGACGTAATAACGCCTATGGAAATCCAAAGATTAATTGGGGAACGGAGGAACGATGCTGAATTAGATATGACATGTGCATACCTGCACTTCCAGACGCGAGAAGATAATCAGACGACGTGAGAATCTGCTCGCTCTCCTTGCGATATATTCGAATAGTATCCTTCAAGCTGCTGTAGCATAAGAAGTACAAACCCCAGCTTGTGGAATTTCCGATAAGATTGGGGGTAAGTCCTCGGTAGAAAGCGGCACAGCCACCCTCATGATAGAATATCTTGCGAATGACCTGCAGTGAAGTCCCAAACCCGGAAGATGATCGATCGACTATATATACCAAGACGGAGTTAGTTATTCTATACCCCAAGCAGCGCCAAGATAATATCGATGCTTGCCTTGTAGCCTTGTTTTGACCATGTCAAGAGGATGTAGCGATAGAGTTGACACGATTCCCGCTGTGAATCCTGCTACGGGCTCCACAAAGGATGACGAGAGGCCATCTTGACTAGTCATGAACCTGCCTTAGAGACGAAGCTAGGAAAATCGAACACACAGAGACAGAGACAGAGACGAGAGGAAGAGAGTGTGTGGAGAACAATGTTAGAGGAGGGAGAAGATAGATGGAGAAGACGAGATGGAGAATATTCTAAGAATAATAATGTCAGAACATGTGACTGCCGAGTAACTCCGTAGATCTTAGCCCTGGAGCGTATAGTAACATATGCCACACATTAATCTCCAGACCTCCAGATTTTCTTCTTTTTTATACAAAGCTCAGTTGTTTACTCCGGAATTATCGCAGATCACACAGCATTTCTGTACCAAAATGGACAATATTCGGCCAGAGACTTAAAATTACAAAAATCATATAGCTTTCACAAGCTGCAAACAGTGATTATCCAGATATTCGAACCTACCATCCCTCCCGGAGGGAATAGTTGAAAGGTCATCCAACAATATACTGCGCCATATCCATCCGATCCGCGTATCCTCAACGTGCAGTTTACGCAAGAGGCGAGAACAATCTAGGTATCAAGTTAGTCATGACAGCTGGAATTCAAGGAGTTGAAGCGTACCTGAACAATGTCGGCTTGGGCTCGCTATAGGTGTAGCCTGTTTTTGTTGTTTTGTTAACTTATGGTGTTGAGAATACCAAAGGCATATATATATACATACCCAGATAGACAATCAGAGGCAAGTATCCGCTAGATGGTTATCGCCGGTCAGCTCGGAGGATGGCGTGGAGGTGTGCTATAAGGCTCACTAGTGAATTGCGACCCGAGAAATATCAATGACCTTCGAGATGCGCTCCTAAATAGATCAAAAAGCGAGAGTTAGAAACCCGGTCTCAAGGAGGATCGGGGTTGTAACTAACCTTGGTCTCCTCGGAGAATTGAACCATTGTGAATTTATGAAAGTAGATTTTGGAAAGGTTTCAAGGAGATCAACACGAATAAATTGAAATTGGTTCACGGTCGATTCAAGTGAACAAGTAGGAAATGTGGTTGATGGATGAAGTGGAAAACAGGGAGGATTTGCGGAATCAAAAAGTTTCGGAAAGGTCACTGATCATCCCTCAACTCCGGGTTTCCTTCACTTCAACACTTTCTTTCACACCTCATTACCTCTCTACTACCACTCAAATTAGTCTACTTTGTTGGTCCAGGTTTCGCTAGAGTTTCACAACCTATTACTTTTTCTCGGATCTTTGAGTCCTTTTCCGCTAGGGGGAGCTTTTTTCTCCCCTCTCCCTCCAACTAATACACCGGCGCCATGTCTAACGCAAGACATTGGTAAGACCTTCTTTCCTCCCCACAGGGACCTGATGCTAACTTACCCCAGGGAACAAGATAAAGAGGCAACCGTGTACATCGGAAACCTTGATGAACGGGTTTCGGACAGCCTTGTATGGGAGCTGATGCTACAGGTTGGGCGCATCGTCAACGTCCACCTGCCCAAAGACCGGGTCACGCAGCTACACCAGGGGTATGGATTTGTTGAGTTCATCAGCGAGGAAGATGCCGAATATGCATCGAAGATCATGAATGGAATCCGTCTCCATAGCAAGCCTATTCGCGTTAACAAAGCGTCAGCCGATAAACAAAAGACCGTGGAAATCGGCGCAGAGCTGTTTGTGGGTAACCTGGATCCTATGGTTGCCGAGCAGGTTCTGTTTGATACGTTCAGCCGGTTTGGCAATCTTGTCAATCCGCCCAAAGTGAGATCTCCCCCAATACGAACAAGATGGAAATTTTTAACAGTCTCTTTTTCATATTACTTTACAGATTGCTCGTGATGACAACAATCTCTCTAAGGGATACGGATTTGTTTCTTTTGCCGATTTCGAATCCTCGGACGCGGCCATCTCCAACATGAATGGCCAGTACCTGATGAACAAACAGGTTTCGGTACAGTATGCGTACAAGAAAGATGGGAAAGGCGAGAGACATGGGGATGAAGCGGAGCGAATGCTCGCAGCCCAGGCTCGCAAACACAACGTACAGCCACCGACTCAACAACCTCAGCAACCTTCGCAGTTCCCTGGCGCTGCGCCGGGCGTATCAGCAACACCTGCCATGTCGAACGGCGATAGCTCTCGCCCATTGATTACGGCTCAGTCACAAACACCCGATCTAGGAATGAACCGGGGTATCCCGCCAGCTATGCCCTACCAGAGTGCACCCCCTCCAATGCCCTATCAGACCGTTCCCCCTCCAAACCGACATGTTCCACCTCCCGTCCCTTCAATCAATACCCCACCTCCCGGGCTCCCAGCTCGACCTCCGCCTTCCCAAGCTGGCTACGGTGGTCCACAGACGTTTCTACCACCTGGATTCAATGGTGCAGGTCAACCGCCCTTCGTCCCACAAGCTGCAGCTCCCCCTGGGTTTGGACCACCTGGGTTTGGACCTCCAGCGGGAGCCCCTTCATTGCCACCGGGCTTCCAACAGCCCGGATATGCAGGCAGTCGATGATTCCTAGTGGTTTTCAGTCTTGAGAGCGCCTCTCCTCCCCAAAGCTATTCCCGACCTAGGACCAAAGCGTGGTCCATGCGTTAGATGTTCTTCTCCTGCTTGACTACCTTGAACATGTTTATGGGGGTGCGAGGAGGTGGATCGAAATGTGCCTTGGCGCTGGCTGGCTATTGGCAGTGCTGAATGGCCATATGTAATATTAAGTGACTTAGACACGGACGAGACAGACAGACGTGTTGTATTTGATTTTGATAATTTGATAATACGTCAACTCCATAGGTTTAAGTTGCCAAGGATCATTTCAGACACAAGATATCCGCCCGCTCAAGTGATAAAATAATTACCCCTAGCGCTCTGACAGCACAGATGAGATATTACCGGTCAAAAGCTGGGACCTCTATTTGTACGGATTCTGCTAGCGAGAGATCCGCTCTGACAATGGCCACAAAACACGCTAGGACTGGTGATATGGTTGAAGGCAAATCACGAAAATGAGACGAATTTAGGGTCCCTTGGCCGGCCGTCCGGTCCGATGTTATTCTTTGCAAATCGTTGCTCTGTGTAGATGCGCCGTGCTTCATCAAAATCGACCTTCTGACTCTTCATAATCTTGATCACTTCTTTCTTTGCTCGTTGATCCAAGCCAGCCCTCGAATCCCCGTCTGCAAGATTGGCAGTAATGTCGAATTGCGACGAGCTCAGACCGGCCTCGAGATCGGCGGTAAAACTTGAAGGAAGGCGGTGATAGAGATAATCAGGCACTTGGATTAACGGCATCCATCGTGACCGAGTGAGGTATAAGGCTACAGTGTAATTAGAACCACATCCGTTGAGAATGATTGCTTTGTTTCCTCCCGGGTTGGAAAGACACTTGACCTACCTGTCCCGCTGATGATAACCGAAAAGAGTAGGAAATAAAAGAGAATGTAGGTCATGATGATGAGTGATACCGGTGAAGATTCGGGCGTGTACGGAGTAGTAGTATATTGCGGTGTAAGGAGAAGTTGGCGCCTCTCGAGAGTTCTTTGCCAAAGAAGGACTAAAAGATGATGTGTTCCATCAGGCAATAAGCCGTCGATGAAGAAGGCATAGGAGATCACTAGAAAGTAGAGTTTGGAGGGGGCAACGTCAGCATCGCGTTCATATTATTGGCAGCCTGGAGGTCGCCGGAAGTTGTTAGTTCTGCCTTGTTTGACAGGCAGCAGTATTCAGGTATCAAGGCATCAGGCACCAAGGCACTCAGCCTATTCCTAAAGTAGCCGCCTTAGCGAGACTTCGTCCAATCCGAGGTCTTGGCATTCAAGACACACAATTGGATCGACGTGAAGACGGTTTTGATAGCGATTTCGATCTTTCAATTCTCCAACTCAACATCCCCTCTCATCACAATGTCCTCAAACATCTCCAACGACCTGGTCTGGGAGATCACCCGTATGTCCAACCCTCCGCAACTTTTCATTTCGAATTTTTGTCAAAGCTTTTGGAAACCGAACTCCAGCTCATCAATCTTTGGAATAGGCAACCAGAACTCCTTCCTGGTTAACCGCAACTCCGGCGGTGGCTCCCAGTTCTCCCGGGACCCCCTGAACCTGCTGAACAAGCACTCCTACAAGGTACGGGCCTCGGGGATTAGACGGAATGGATGTTTCTTTCCGGGAATGCATGGCTAACAACGGTCTCTTTTGGCGCTCTATAGTATGCCGGTTATTCCAACACCAAGGTAATTAAGTTCTATACTGCTGATGTTGCCCCTGTTATATATATAAGATAGATTTGTGGCGCTAATTATATTACCTTCAGGCCGTCGGTGTCCAGCCCACTGAGAACGGTGTCGCCGTGATCACCAAGAAGCCCAGCAACCCCCAGCAGCCCGCTCAGAACTTGGTCACTGTCACCTACGGTCCCAGCACCGCCAACCGCAAGTAAGCGGCTCCTATTTTTCATTCCTTTGTTTTTCAAGACATGGATGGTGTGTGTTGTTCTTCACGATCCAGTGCTGATCATTATCTGCTTTACAGGATCTACAAGGGTGTTGCCGACAGAACCGCTAAGAACAACTACCGTGCCGATCTTCGCGAGGAGGCCGTCGCCCGTGTGAGCGCCGTCCGCCGCTCGCAGCTCCCCAAGAAGGATGCTCCTGCCCAGAAGCCCCGTGGCTCCAAGGCCCGCAAGGCCGAGGAGTCCGAGTAAGGTTTTCTCGAGATAAGGCTGAATTGTGGACTATGAAGGATCTGAGATCTGGGAAGGAGACTTGACAGGCGTATGTAAAACGCCATGCTGAACTTGGAAACCATGTAATCTAGCAATCTTGCTCCGAGGGCAGCAAAAAAAAAATCTGTGTCCTGTCTGAGACCTTCTAAAGCGAGAGAAATCATCTCCCCCCACCCCTCCCCGGAAAGAACGATTCCTACTGCTAATCGGAACGGAAGAGAAACTAGCCAAGGGAAGAAGTAAAATTGATTCACAACCGACTGGTCGGGCCGAGCCACAATGTCCGGTTGTAGATGAGAATTATAGTCCGCCTTTTCCCGATATAACAACCCGGTAGCCCCGGGGAAGTGTGGAACTGTCCAGGTCAAGGGACGAGAATTGCCGGAGAGTCTGGAGAAAGGTCTATAGCTTTTTACCTTGGCCATTCTTTATAGAGCGATGAGAGGACATGGGGGATTGGAGGACTAGATCTCACACAGTCCAAAATAGTAGAAGATAGTCAAAGCGAGCAAAATCAAGTCGAAAGGCAAATCAAGTCGAATAAAGGTGCATATCGTCACCTCATCACTTCACATGTTAGGAACTCCGAACATCAACACTTCCAGTATTCCGGGGTTGCCCCTCTCAGCACTTGCCCCTCTTATAAATCGGCCGGTCCCCTCTCCAAGCTTCTCTCTTCCCCATTTCTCTCCTGTCTTCTTCCTCTCCTCCTCTCTTTCTCTACAAATACACGCATTTAATCCATCATGGTCAAGGCTGGTATGTTATTCGGCCGTTTTGTCTATCATTTGCTGATTCGTTATTAGTTGTTCTCGGAGCTGCTGGTGGCATTGGCCAGGTATGTCCCCCCACCTCATTTATCCTTCCTAGGGTTTCTTATGAACCTCAGCTAATCGACCCTCTAGCCTCTCTCCCTCTTGCTGAAGGCTTCCCCTCTCGTGGATGACCTGGCCCTCTATGACGTTGTCAACACCCCCGGTGTGGCTGCCGATCTCTCTCACATCTCCTCGGTCGCCGTACGTATATGTATACTCCTGAAGCATCATAATAAACCCGTTAACAATTTGACTAGAAAATCACTGGCTACCTCCCCAAGGATGATGGATTGAAGCTTGCTCTGACCGGTGCTGACGTCGTTGTCATCCCCGCCGGCATTCCCCGTTAGTAGATTATCCACAGATCGGGATGTGGTGTTTTTGCTAACGTATATGGTAACATCTAGGCAAACCTGGTATGACCCGTGATGATCTTTTCAAGGTCAATGCCGGAATTGTGAAGGGCCTCGTCGAGAGTATCGCCGAGTTTGCCCCCAAGGCTTTCATCCTCGTTATCTCCAACCCTGTGAACTCCACAGTCCCCATCGCCGCCGAGGTCCTCAAGGCTGCCGGTGTCTTCGACCCCAAGCGTCTGTTCGGTGTGACCACCCTGGACGTTGTCCGCGCCGAGACCTTCACTCAGGAGTTCTCCGGCGTGAAGAATGCCTCTGATGCCACCGTTCCCGTTATTGGTGGCCACTCTGGCGAGACCATTGTTCCTCTGTTCAGCAAGGTTTCCCCCAGCTTCCAGATCCCTGCTGACCGATACGATGCTCTTGTTACCCGTATGTGAACAGCCCTTTCCGTGGGAGGCGTTTACTGATATTTCACAGGTGTCCAATTCGGAGGTGACGAGGTCGTCAAGGCCAAGGATGGTGCTGGTTCCGCTACTCTGTCTATGGCCTTTGCCGGTTTCAGGTATGTTTCACCTGCTAACCCGGAGCTACCACGGTGACTGACAAATATTAGATTCGCCGAGGCTATCATCAAGGCTTCCAAGGGCGAGAAGGGCATTGTTGAGCCTACTTTCGTCTACCTGCCCGGTGTTGCTGGCGGTGATGAGATTGCCAAGGCCACCGGTCTTGACTTCTTCTCCACTCCCGTGGAACTCGGTGTAAGTCTTCAATTTTCCAATGTGTTAAAACAACTAACTGACAATGCTCGATCTAGCCCAACGGTGCCGAGAAGGCCATTAACATCCTTGACGGCGTGACTGAGCAGGAGAAGAAGCTCCTCGAGGCTTGCATCAAGGGACTCCAGGGCAACATCGAGAAGGGCATTGAGTTCGCTAAGAACTCCCCACCAAAGTAAGACCTCCCTCCCCCCAATGTCCGTTGTGCACCATGTATATCGGGTGGGCCTCTTTGTGTCGATATATTTCTCGCTAGTTTCTCCACGGGTGCGATGACACTAGAAAATGGCAGAGCGTTGCTAATCAATCTTCTCCCGGAAAGATAGGCTTTAAATGTGAGACCATGAGTTTATGAACAATGAGCAGACACGAGTAGTGTACGGCCCGAAATCAGATGGGTAGGTTTGACACACAGATATAGTAACCAACCTGCAATTTCAAGGGTTCAGATTCCACTGTTCATTTTTGCGTGTTTTCGGTATTCTGTCTCACGTAGCCAATCGACTTAGATGATGATCGATCAACGATCCTTGTAGTAGATCGCAGGAACCACAAGGTCTTGGTAAAATGGAATTGTCATAAGTCATAAGAGTAGGCGTAAATTGGTTGAGTAAAAGGGCTAGCCCAGGCCCAGGCGCAACCATTTTCATGTTCAAGGCCGAGGCTGGAGAGTTTTGATCTGGAAAGTTGCACCTGGTAGATCCGAGGTCTCGGCCTGCACGGTCGTGTTGATACCCAAATTCGCTAACGCGCCCCGGATGATACCGCAAGGAAACCAGAGGTACTAGGTCAACCCATAAGCCGAGAAATCCTCATTAATTGCAAAGGGGATGCTTACTGCCTGCGCCATGGATATTGCTTCAGTCCGCACCGCCATGCTCATCCTACCAAATGGCCGGAACGCGCTGTCTGTCAAAACGTAGACTCCCTATTTATTGATATTAGTTTAAACATCTCCGTGCAAGTGCTGTTTATGTCGCATCTCCCCAACACAGCAGTTTCTGTATTGCACATACCCGATGGTTCGTTTTCAAATTATCCACCTGTTTCTTGAATAGGACCGTCCACAGATCCTTGCAGAGAAACTTGATCACATCGAGATTATCGGTAAATCGAGGGCGATCTCGGGCAAAGCTATAGAGATCGACACGGTTTAGCGCGCTGTAGGACTGCAAGAGAAAAGCAAAGGGGCTGCAAAAGGAGATGTTTATGCTTACCGCTCCGCAAGGCCTTGACCAACACGATAGCCCAGAGACTCTAGACGAAAGAATATCGTCTCTCTCACTTCTTCATCTTCAGCTTCCTGTCCCTCCGTCGCAAGTTCCTTTGCCATACGCTCGGCCATTGGCACCAATTCTATGAGTAGGAAGTCGAAGCATGAGGAGCTGAAGACGCGGGCATTTGGATCGGCATTTGACGGGGAAGTTGAATCGAATGACATTATGGAGTCAAAGGTGACAGGATCTAAGGAAGAGGCGAATGAATAAGGGACCCGGCTGACAGAATGAGGGCGTGTTGATGAGAACTGGAAAATGGGGATTTCCGGGGGGGTGTTGGGGAGTCTAAGCTAACCCCAGGCCGGAATCCACCTGATATTGGCATTTTGATCTATACGAGAAAATAGTTAAGAAACATATATTGTGTTATTTGTAAATAAGAATAAGAGTGATGGTCAAATATATTTCCAGGCTAATTGACCGGTCAAAACTAGAATGATACAATCAATCCCTCCTAGATACGTAGCCACTTGTGATATCTTGAAGACTCCCCCCCTACCCCGCCAGAAACTCCATGGAAATATGCATCAGAAAGAGAAACGATCAAGGCTTTGGTCGTCAGATTGACTAGGATAAGAATCGAAATTCATGGTGGGTACGACCCGCCATTCAGAGGGCTGCTGGCGGGCGGGACATGGTAATCCTGACGAGAAAAAGCCCGGGATGGCAGACTTGTAGCTGGCCTTTTAGGAGGTGGAAGAGGGGACTCGTCATCTTCATCACCACTTTCAGTAAGGTCGATGACCTGAGCAATAGGTCGTTTTTTGCTGGACATGCGCATCGCGGAGGACGGGGTGGATGCCTCTCGTGACTGTGACTGTGCAGGTGTTCGTTCCAGGGCGACGGTCGTGGGTCCCGGTTCCTGTTTTACAACGGGCATCCCTGGTTCGCTGATCTCGATCAAGTCGTCATCGTCATCTGACGCGGGAGTCATCCCTCCCAATTTCGTCGCGTCGGAATCAGTGGGGCTTGACCATACGCCGTCGGGTTCAACGATGACTTGGTCGGTATCTGGTGACGTTGACTGAAGGATGTCATCAACGTACCTATACGACCAGTTAGGAAAAGAAACAGATATGCCGAGGAAGGGGGTTTAGACTTACTGGTCAACTTGGAGAGACTCAAAGCTAGTTGATTTGGAACACACAGGGCAGGTCCAAGTTGGTGCTTGTTTTTGCAATTCAAGGAATGAAGACGCATCAAAGCATTGGTTGTGTGTGCAAACAATGGAGCGGCAGGGTACTTGGATGCGGAGGGTAGATAAAGGGCATTTAAGTGACATGACACTTGATGTCGCGACAATGTCCGAGTCATTTGCGCGATTTCGCACTGAGGATCGAAATTAGCATAGTCTGACCCAAGGGAATAGGAGGGGATCTTACTTTCGCGCAAGACTTGCTCCTTCGAGATGAGTTTCCGTGTCTTCAACTGCGAGACAAGATCATCAGTCGGATGCTGCTTCACGAGGTTGGCAAGCGCGAAGAATTTCTGTGCAAACAGGAGTTAGTCAACCGGCCTAACAGATGCTCTATCGAGTATAAAGGGAACAAGCTCAACCTTTTGCGTCAATGCGTAAGTCATGACAATATTATTAGGATAATTTGGCTTTTTACGGATCCAGTTGGTCACATCTGCAGGTTGTGTGGTGCCCGGCCTATTTTTCAGGCCTCTGAGATTAGCTTTGACTTCATCGAGATTGACTTTGAGCTCCACTTGATGTGGAAATGCGATATCCGACTTGGTGTATTGTGTGAGACCTGAATCACCGGCGCAATAAACCATCACTCGAAGATTTGAGTCCGTTTGCAGCCTATAGGCAACTTGCTGAGATAGCATGACCTTCAGTTCAACACTATCCCGCGTTTGTTCGCGTACTAGGTAAAATTAGACATAGACCCTCAACAAGCTTCACAGATAGATAGTGACATACCTTTACATTCCACGACTGCAGTCAAAGGCTCTAGGATTGTATAAAATGGACTTTCTTTGAAAATCAAAGGACCTGGAGATTTATGAGCGGCCGCAGGAGGTTTCATGAGAGGAGCACTCGGACCAGAGTATGAGTGAGGTGACATGGAAACCCCGAGCGGCGCGGATCGAGCCTGTGCAGGAGATTGAGAGACAGGCGGTGGCTGGTATTGTGGTCTAGCGGGTGATTGATACGGCACGGTGTTTGGAAAAGCAGTAGCACGGATGCGCCGAGCTAGAGCATCGAAACTGACAGGGTCAGATTCTGCGAGAGATTGGATTCCTATTTCGTCGGTCAATGTACGGATCGCTGCAAGAATGGGATGTGAAGCAGAGATTTGAAGATCAAATGAACAAGTCATAATAAGAGTTAGGGAGAGTTGACGAACGTTGGATAATGCGAAACTGTAGGGTTGCCTTCAACCCGGATACCTGGAGGCCCTCATACCTCAACAAATCTTTCAGTTGTGGATTTGTAAGGGGCTTGATAAAGGCTGTCAGTGTCGCGACCTCTGACGACAGGCTGGTCGACATGACTGCTTCACAGATAAGAGGAGTGCGAAAGCAATCAAGGTGGACTTGGTTCAGGGTTCCTCGAAAGACAAGGGTCCGATTCAGCCAGGCCAATTGTAAGGGTTCTGCATCGATACATCTCTTGACTGGAGTGAAATGTTAGAGAAAGGCCACAAACCCCAGCCATAAAAGGGTGAGGTCAAGTCGACAAAGCCTCGGAGGTGTACCTTGGGAAGTGCGGTCTCCGGATGACATAAGACGAGCCTATCGGGGGGGAAAAAAAAGTTGATTGTGTTATCAGTTGACTATTTTATTTCCCATCCGACGTCTTGGTCTATATCCTCAAGTGTTGATACCATATTTACCTTATTCTTCCCATTATCTTTTTCTTCTATCCTCATACAATGGCGAAAAGTGTTCGAGCCAGCGTTTCCAAGCGCAACAGAGCCAATCTGCGCAAGAAGGTCTTTGGCCCACTGGTTGATGCCAGAACCGAGAGACTCGCTGCCAAACTACAGGAGCTTGCATCACAGCCACGGCCTGAAGCTCCTGTGAAATCAAAGATGGACCTGGACGAGGCTGGTATGTATACTACCATCCCTCTTCTAAGGATACCGACTAACTTCGTATTCCGTATTAGCCGAAGCAGCCAAGGCTCAGACTGGTGACAGTGAAGGTTAGTCTATGACAATCCAGCATTTGAATCTTCACTTTTTGCTTTGAACTGCAGAACGCTTACCCAACACAGAGATGGATATCGACGCAATCAAGAGCTCTAAGAAGAAGCCGGCACGTGTGCAAAAGCGCAACCAGAAGCCCCGCAACTCGATTGTCTTTCAAAAGCGTCTATCTACGACCAAGAAGGGACCTAAGAGGAAGTGAGGCCTGTGCCGAGTGAGGGCAATGAATGGATTTGACGAGATGTGGTGGCGGAGAAGAAAAAGGCGTTTGGGAGTCTACAATTACACCTGCAATTCACGTACATATGTTTTATAGTCTGTGCCTGATATACCATACCTTTCATTCAAAGCTTGACATATTGGATTTTGCTCAGTGGAAGAAAAGCAACCCTAGCACACTGTGGCTGGAGCAGGGTCGATGTAGATCTAATTCTTAATTCACCGACAAGCAACCCTAGTCAAGATCAGTTGGCTAGTTCATGCATTCATCCGGCGCTGTTAAGTTCTAGCCCCTGAATGATTGTTGAATCTTTGAACTAATGTCAATAGTATTATTACAATAACTATACCTAATGTTGTACAAGGTACTCGAGAAGGCGGTGTGGTGATGCGCGACGATCATAAATATAATTCTGCCTCCCTTTGGATCCCCCGGACAGTTCGACAGGTGCAGCTGATTCGGGGTCTCTTTACATAAAATTTGTTCTGCCAGAGCTAACATCAAGTCAATTTGCAAAAATGGCGGGCTTCCGCAGTTGGACGACAGTCATTGCCAATTTGCTGGTGCCCGTGGGCATACTCACCTTCTCTTCAGGGTTCTTCCCTTATAAACCGTTGATCCCTGGATTAGCGACTTTTGATGAAACCGGCCAGAATGTCATAGTGCCTGCGGCTTTTGATAAAGTTATCTTCATGGTTGTTGATGCGCTGAGGAGGTATGATTTGAATAATTCAACTCCGAGCTATATCAGTAACTAACAAGGTGCTCACATATAGCGACTTTGTATATTCGAACGAGTCGGGTTTCTTGTTTACACAGAGGTGGGTGTCGCTTTTGAAATACACCATTTATTCGTTCGAAACAAGTGACTGATTGGATACTAGCTTGATCCGGTCCGGTGCTGCATTGCCATTCACTGCCTATGCAAGCGCTCCAACTGTCACAATGCCTCGATTAAAAGCTATCACAACTGGTTCAGTTCCATCTTTTCTAGATGTTATTCTCAATATCGCAGAATCGGATACCTCGTCAACACTGGCATACCAGGACACCTGGTTGGCACAATTGAAGGCTACAGGAGGACGGCTTGTGATGTATGGGGATGATACCTGGCTCAAGCTCTTCCCGGGAATGTTTGACCGAGCTGATGGAACTACAAGCTTCTTCGTGTCGGTCAGTTGTACTTTAGGTGTTTGTGTATCCGCAGTATTAGTATTGAAACTGAGATTCTCCTCGCAGGACTTCACGGAAGTAGACCATAATGTGACTCGACACGTTCCTCACGAGCTTGCCCAGGATGACTGGTCTGCTCTGATAATGCATTACCTAGGTCTCGATCACATAGGACATAAGGCTGGCCCCAAAAGGTAAATTCAGCTCCCGATTTCATTATTAGCTGCTCTCTATCCTCTAACTCTCCTAGTCCATTCATGATACCGAAACAGCACGAGATGGACTCTGTGGTGACTGAAATCTATACCGCAATGCAGCAACAAGATCATCTTCAATCCACACTTTTCGTGTTGTGCGGAGATCATGGCATGAACGAGGCTGGAAACCATGGCGGGTCATCTGCTGGAGAAACATCCCCCGCGTTACTTTTCATTTCACCCAAGTTTGAAGCCTTGGGTGGCCGAAGAGAAAGCCCAGTGGAACCGTCGGGTGATATGCAGTACTACCAAACGGTTGAGCAGGCGGACATTGCTCCGACCTTGGCGGGGCTTCTTGGTATCCCAATTCCTTTAAACAGTCTTGGGGTATTCATCCCAGAATTTTTAGAGATGTGGGATCATGGTATGTAATCTATTCCTAATGGCGTCCAAGCGAAGAAAGATCCGGAACTGACTCGGGAACAGGTTCTCATAAACTTCGAATCTTATATCAAAATGCTGAGCAGCTGCTGAACACGTTGACAACAACATTCCCTGGATCTACGTTTGGCCCCGATAGTCCTACATCCTGTGCTCCAGGACTTCCATCAGGTATTGAGGGAGCTCAATGTGCGTGGGCTCGAGTCCAGCAACTTCTCTCAGGTAGGGATGAAGCAGATGATTCTTACTCTACAGCTGGCCCCGATTTGCTGCAATTTTTAAGGATTGCACAGGAAGTTATGAGTCGTACTGCCAGTAACTACGATGTCTCCAGACTCATTCTGGGCTTGTTGATCACGGGGATTGCAGGCCTGCTTGTCCTTCCGGCCACATACAAGGAATGCACACGTCACGGATCTTCCGGGATGTTTTTGACGCTTATGATCATCACCTGTGGGATGATGATGTTTGCTAGTAGCTATGTGGAAGAAGAGCAGCAGTTCTGGTATTGGATCTGCTCGGGGTGGATTGTCTACCTGCACATGAAATCGCAATCGTCTGCAAAGCCGCTCTCACACAAACGCTCTGGATTATTATTATATTGGTCTGACAAATGTATCATTCTTGTGCTCGCCATCACCCAGCGGCTCTTGCGACGATGGAACCAAACTGGTCAGAAATTCGCGGCCGAGCCTGATATTGCTCGCACATTCTTTGCACGCCACCCGGAAATCTTCTGGGGTCTTTTTATCCTCGCGTACGTGGATGCCGGTCGTCATCTTCTCGGGAGTATACCAATCCCTGGATTATTGAGGCTAGGTGTCTTGGCCCCCTCCGCGTTGGCCTTTACGTTCAAATTGCACTTTGTGACTTCGGAATCGCCCGAACTCCTTGATGGGACATTCATCTCGCAAATCATGAAGGAATGGCCCTACAGTCTATCATTGGTCTTGCATGCCAGGCTCGTGTTTTACGGACTTGCTGTCGTTGTCCTACTATCGCTCTTTGCCGGAAAACGATCAAGAGTCCCCCGAGGTAAGCCCACACATGCGCTAGATTGCCTCTGAGCTTGGAGGTCATTACTGACCAGACTCTGTAGTACCATATGATACAATCCATGAAGCTCTGCACATCTTCCTAATGACGCAGTCCCGTGCCACTAACGTCCCCCTGTTCCTAATTTTCCGAATCCAGGCCGGCATTCTCTCTTCCATGAACCTCACAGGGATTGAGGTGACAATCACAACCTTGATCTTCCAATATATGACGTTCTTCGCGTTTGGCGGATCCAATGCAATCTCCTCTGTAGACCTTGCTAGTGGATATAACGGTGTTGACAGCTACAGCGTGGTGTTGGTGGGAGTTCTCACCTTTGCGAGCAACTGGGCAGGGCCTATCTGGTGGGCATCACAAAGCCATCGTCTCCGGCCGAAGAGTCCCGTAGGACAAGACCCCTCGGCACTGTTGACATTCCATGTTGCCGTGTCCTTGGTTTCTGTCATGGCCGCCTGTACAGCCCTCCGGACGCATCTTTTCATCTGGACCGTTTTCTCGCCCAAGTATCTCTACAGTATGGCGTGGGCCACTGCCAATCATGTTGGTGTCAATTTATTGGGCGAGGTTATTTTCTCTCGATCGCGATCTCGTCATTCTTCATAAACATTTTAGCTTCAAAATACATGCCTGGACATCCCTTGGAATCCGCAAAAGAAAAGAAAACACTGTACATAAGAGGGGTATGAGATTCAAAATAAACCGCTGAATAAGTCATCAATAGCGTTCTTCTTCTTCTTCTTTTTCGATGTACTTTTTGAAACAGCGTCATCTGTAGGCCTTTCCGTGGGCTTCTCAGAAACCTTGGAGGCCTTGGGGACCTTGAAATCAGACTGGGAAATCTTGACCGGGGTGACTGGCGTATTGTCAATGCGACGAATGCGTTCCCCAAGATCTTCCCGATCTTTCTTGACAGGAGCAATCTTGGACCTTGTCACAGGTTGCATCTTCAGCTGGTGACTGATCCCGGTGACTTTGGACAGTCGGGCCAACGCAGCTAAAAGTACGATTCCAAGGGTCGAGAACTGGTTATCGGTAACGACAGTTGAGAAAGCGCTAAGAATACAGTTAGCTTGATTTTTCCACGTAGGACTTTTCTTTTTATCATACATGTAACATCTTGGGATTACGTGCGTGGCCAGATGAGTGGTCACCCCCGATCGGGCGGAATCCAAAGTGGCGCGTTTCAAGATGGATAGCCATTTCCACCATTTTGTTCGGCGATGTTGATTCTTGTTGCGATGAAAGATCAGATGTAGCATTGAGTGGACTTCCAGAATTTCCTTGGAGTCCATGGTTGGTGAGATGGAAAAGATGAAAAGATTTTCCCGTGGATTCTACGGTTTTACCTGTCTACTTTGTAAGTGACTGGGAGACAATAACTAACTATTCATTTCATTTGACTAACTCCATCCCCTGTTTTTGGATTTTCGGATTTTCGAAATAGAAAGAGTAAGAATAAAAAGCAGACGCAGAAGCCATGAAAAGGAAAAAAGCTGGGAAAAAAGCTCGAGCAATGAATCGTGAGAGATCACAATTAAAGGCACAATTCCGAAAGACCATCGAAATGTGCAATCTCAGCTTTGAAACAGCGAGTAGGCAAGGCTTGCACAGAGCCATTCTGAGCAACTCTTCCCTTTGCCGTTGCCTCTGAATGAGTCCCTCTGTCGTGGCGTAGAGGAACAATCGAGGATGTTGAAGGAGCAAAGAGGGAAGAGGATGCAATTGTCAGTGTAGCATCATCTGTCGGATTTGTTTCTTTTTTCGTTATTTTTTGGATTTTGTCGGATAATTCAATAAACAAAGCGGTCGCGAGACTCTGTGCCTGTCATTGTGTAAGTATGAAACAATCTGATCAGTCAGGAACCATTGGCTTACAGAATGTCATGTCCAGTTGCTGCAGTATGACCCGTTCGCATAGCCCCTGTAGGAGGAGCTTAATTTTTCTCCGGCTTGAATTGACGGTCCTCTGCCTTCAACGGAGATGACTTCATCGGAGAAAACTCGCCAGGACCATGCTGGACCGAGCGTCCGCCAGACTGCCGGGGAGTGCGGATCGACGATGGTCGACTCCGAGGAGTCTGGTTCAAGGGCTGGGACCGAGGAGTCTGGTTGAAGGATCCAGACTGAGGACGCGTGCGGTTGGAGCGAGGTGTACTGGGAGCTCGTTTCCGGGGTGAATAGAGGCCTGTGAAAGGGTCAGAATACGTCCACAAGCCAAAGGGCACAATATCTTACCTTGCTGAGTGGTGCTGGCAACCGAACGACGGAGCTTACTGGCATCATTGGGGCCGGGGAAAGTCGCTTCGGTGCCTGCACGGGGGCCATCGACATGGAAGAGCTATATTCAGTCAATACCGGCACCGGAATCGGGGAGGGGGGGGGAGGTGAAAGCTTAAACCTACTCGGGGTCGCTCTTCATGAGGACGGGTCATAACGTTGCTGTTTCGGAACTTATTCACAAGAGCTTCCCTACCTTGAAGTGCTATTGAAACTTGTTAGATATCATTCCCACTGACTATGGATGGGACACAAACTGGCGTAAGAAACTTGAGCTATCTTCTCGGAGATGCAGTCGGGCCTGTAATTGTCTCGAGTCAGCGAAAATGCACTTTTTGGGGGAAGATAGGAAGCAGCATACCAAGCCTTGCCCTCTCGAGCGTGTACGAGCTAAGGAAAATTGGTAAGTAGATGTCACACACTGATACATGGTATAACTCACATTGACAATGTCAATTGCCTGTAAATTATGTTAGTATAATGTCAGAAAAAAGAGACATCAGATGAAAAGGATGCCTGACGAAAGTAAGGCCAGCAAAAAATACTCACATCAGCGAAATTCATGAACGCATAACCAACGCTAGAAGGACAAATGGTAAGTAAAATTGGAAGCCAACAATTATCAAGCAATCAGAACTTACTTGCAATGATGGGTAAAATCTGTGGGTCGAATTAGCATGAACAAGACAATAAACCATGGAGAAGCACTTACCCATGCGCAGGTAGAGGAAGTCATACTTCCCATGACTGGACTCGTCTAGGATGGTCTTCAACTGGTCCTATTGAATGATAGAATTAGCCTTCCTGATTTTCATAAGATAACGGAGATAATCATACCGAAGTGATTTTGTTGGGAATGTTGCGTATCATAACCTGTAACGAGACAAAATGTGAGAAACCGGTCTTGCAGCAGAGGGGAGAAGACTTACGGTGCTGCGAACATCTAGTCCTTGTTTGATTCGGTCAAGGTCAATAGCATGCTCTCCACTCGTCTGACCTTCATCAGAAACTGGAGAGATGTCAACCTTCTCGTCGATCTCGTTCTCCTTGGACACGAGGTGGTACGGTGTCACAGGGCTCCGAGGGGAGCCAAAGCTGGCAGTTCGATAGCGAGGCAAAACAGGAACCTCTTCACGTGCATCAATAGAAACATTGAAATGAAGACTCTGCAGAAACCCAATATTAGCATTTCAAAGAACACAAAAGCAAGTGAAAAAGGAAAAAAAGGAACAACATACATCAAGCCTGAACCCACCGAGGCAGGAAAAAGCATAAGCTGCATGACGCTTGTTGAAATATTCGACTTGGTATCGACTCATGCTCGTTCCATTCTCGGTAAGCTTGCAAGAGCGCAGGGTGCCAAGGGAAGCGACGACTTGGTTGACAATCTCTTCCACGGGTTCCACGAGCCACTTGCTTGGGATGGTGTACACAGAAAGCAGAAATGCACCACCCTGAGGCACAGAGACAGAGGAAACGGCTCCATTGGATCCATTGGATCCATTGAAAGTGGCAATGTCGTCGTAACTGGCCGGGAAGACGCGCCAGCTAGGACGAGTTAGGCGGATTTTGTTCATGGCGTGGACAGCCTCCCGAAGATCGCCAAACGAAAAAGAAAAGACGCCCCTAGCCTCAAGGTGCTTGAGACAAACAGTCTCAAGGGAAGGATATTCCTCGATCTTGTTAAAGTCAGCTTTGGTCCATCCCATGAGATCATATTGTAACTTACCGGGAACATCATAGCAATAGAGCGGTGGGGGGTGTCGAGAGGGACATGCTGCACAATAAAGCTGCGATGTTTCTCAACAACATCATTAGTCCCAGCGGCGGGAGATCGTGGAGACGCGTCGGTTGTACCAGTGGCACGACGAGCTTGGTTACTGGGGGAGATATGGGCCAGTGCATTGGTAGGGGAGGCAACATTGGTATCTCCGACTGCAGAATCAGCGGCTGCGAGCAATCTAGATAAAAAATCCGGTGTCGTATTGTATTCATAGTTAATGTCGTCACGGGATGGTGAGTACCGAACATTGGCAATACCTGCCTGAACAGGAGAGTACTCAGATGCCAAACGCGCCTGAGCGCGAGTCAACGAATGAGGCGAGTATTGAGTTTGATTCAGTGACCGAGATGCCTGGGCATGGGAAGGCGAGTATAGCATTCCACCGGGACCAGCTCCTGCAGGGGACACCTGGGGTGAGACAGGCGAGGGCTGGAATTTGCCAATTGACGCGCGAGCTGCCTGGGTGCAAGTCACCCGAGGCGAAACAGGCGAGTACTTGTACTCGTTGCCTGAGATGCGAGTGTTCGCATGGTCAGTGGTAGCAGGCACTGGATAGGCATAGCAAGAAGCAGAGCTTGCAGTGGTAGTTTGAGACGAAGGGATGCTAGGCGCAGACCCTTTCTCATCGATCCAACCAGCAAATGGATCACTATAACACATTAACGTACTTAGGGCTTGGATCATCAATATATAAAACCAGGACAAGTATCCTACCTAGTCGGACGAATGGTCGCCATTCCAGGAAGGGAGCCAGGGTTGGCTCGGTGAGCGAAAGCATCATACCCCATCGGATTGAATGCAGTAAGCTGCTTCGATGGCGATCCTCGAGTTGGAGAAGACCCTTCCATGTTCAATACTAAATCAATGAGAAGGTCAGGAATCGAGAGTCATATTAGAAAGACATGTAGACATACAAGCTAGCAAGTTGTTCAGTCCAAGCAGCGAGGAAAGGGCAGTGTGACCCTAGTGATAGAAAGTAGCAGTAAATGGCAGCAAGATTATTTTTAAAAAAAAGAGCCACGGGAAATAAAAGAGAAGAGAGGAATCGTTGGTGGGCACAGTTCTTTTATATGTCAAGACCGCGACTCATACTCGGGATACGTTTCGAGAGAACCAATGGGACGATGTGATTGTGCAACGGCAGAGCGACTCATTGCGTGCGAACAAGATACCGCGACAGAGCGACTCATTGAGTTCGACCACAGCGCAGCAGAACGACTCACAAAGTGCGACCAAGATATTGCTGAATAGATCCCAACGAACGACGAACGAACGAAGTCCCAACAAGAATTCAATGATTGGCCCCCAATGAAAGTAAAATATAGCCTAGTTGAGCGCACGAGTCGTCCTTTATCTTGCTGGTTCTCTAGTAGCCTTCACTATCGCAGTGTCTCCAATCTTCATACAAGGCCCGTGGAATGACTCGCTGTGATCCTTCATCAGCGATACTATCATAGTAAAAAATCTTGTTCACAATTACAGACCAGCCATAGATAGTAAATCACAATCATCCAATTCATATCTTTCTCAATGAGAAGTTTCATGTCGCTTGTCAACAGTGTGGGAGATCACTGCTCTCTGTCTTACTTTGTAAATAAGGTGGTTATCAGATGCGTTGGTCCCATAGTCTCTCGGCTGCTAAGAATATTGAGCAAATTGTGGTAGAACAATGCTAAAGAACAAAGAGACCATGGCATATAGAAAAAGGAAAAGGAAGGAAAAGGAAGATTGTTATACACTTGATATGGCTAAGGTTCAGGCTAGTGATAACGCTAGTACAGAGTGGGATTAGCCTTTTAGAAAGCGGCAGATCGAACATTTGACCGCCTACGGACGTCAACGAGTAACATAAGCTTGAGATCATCCCTGGATACATGTAAGGTTGCAAGCTGCAAGTGGAGAAGTATTGAGACTATTGGGCTTATCGCTGGCTATGAAGCTGAGCCATTATGCCACCCATGGCTCCAATGCTCAATGAGCCACATGTCTTGAACCAAGTGAGCCAGCCTCTACAACATGGAGAATGTACCTAAACGAAACTGACTTCTTGTCCCTATAGATTATTATCTCACCCTCTGACACAGACTATCTGGACCAGCTCATTCCCTCAATCAGAGACTACAGTGTTGGGAACCGCACTCCACAACTCCTGCAGTCACTGTCCCGGTTCGCGGGCGACAAGGAGTCCGAGATCGAAAGTATATGCAACACAAATCACCAGGAGTTTGTCTCATCTGTCAATTCACTCCTTCGGATTAGAGAGGGGACAGTAAGCTTGACAGGAGAAATTCTGGACTTGAATCAGTCTATTCAAACCAGTACCGAACGTCTAGCCGAGCAGAAGAAAGCACTAGTCGAGTCGCGTGGCCACCGACAGAACATCGATGAGACCAGTCGCGCCATTCAGGATTGTTTGGAGGTATTGCGTCTAGCCAACCAAGTCCATGACCTCTTGGCAAAGAAGAACCACTATGCAGCGCTGCGGGCGCTGGAGGAATTGCAAAATGTCCATCTGAAGGGGGTGACACAATACAAGATTGCAGTCATGATACAACGCTCAGTTCCAGCGACACAGAGGGCCATTGCGGAAGCAGTGATGTCAGATCTCAACACCTGGCTTTACCGCATCCGAGAAATGTCTCAATACCTCGGGGAAATTGCGCTTTTCCACACAGACCAGCGGAAAACAAGACAAAAACAAAGAGCGCAAAAAATCCCTTATCTGGAACACTTCAATTTGAACTCTGCGATCGAACTGGTGTCTGATGAAGATGAAGAGTATGACCTGCTCCAGAATGAAGACCTGCAAGTCGACTTCACACCGCTGTTCGAGTGCTTGCATATCCATCAATCTTTGGGACATATGGATAAATTCCGAATTGAATACGCGACCACCCGTCGAAGACAAAAGGAGCTCTTGCTTCCGTCTTCCATCACCCTTGTTGATGAAGATGGTTCTAGTCTGCACAATCTCTTGGAAGAGATGGCTGGATTTGCCATTGTCGAACGGGCCACAATGAAAAGAGCCCCCGATCTCAGGTCATCTGTCGACGTAAGAAGCCATATCCTTTTTTCATTTAGCCTCTTTTCAAGGAGGGACCTTCTAGGAATTATCTGACCTATGCTAAATAGATTGATGAGCTGTGGGACTCGATGTGCCAAGCGGCTGTAGTGTTAATATCGAAAGCACTTCATGAAGTTGACAACGCTGAGAGCATTCTCAACATCAAGAATCTGATTGCTCTGTTCATGCAGACGATGAATGTAGGCAAGCCCATCTCTATTGGCTTGGGCTGAAATAGCTGACTATATAATAGACGTGGAACTTCCCCGTGCGGGTCTTTGATGACTTCTTGCTGACACTCTTTGGCAAATATGCCGAACTTCTGAAGAAGAGATTCAGTGATGATTTCCAGGAGGTAGGGCTGTTTCCCTTCCATCGATCTATTTTAAATTCTGACACTGCCAGATTGTATCAACGGATGATTATATGCCCATGCCCATACAGACCCAAGAGGAGCATGACAAGGTCCTCAACGTCAGCTGGTACAACCCCGAACAACCACGTGAGGAGCAAGTGTAAGTTGTGAATCAGCCTAGGCCAGTTGATCCTTATTCAGATCTAACTGATCATTGGCTTAGATTCCCATGCATCCTACCATTTTCCCGAATGTATCCTCTGTGTTGCATTGACATCCGCAATTTCCTGAACCAGTTCTATTTCTTCGCAAATGATGGTTTCGCAAATACAAATGTGATTGATGAGACACTGAAGAATGTGAGCTCGAACCAACACACCCAAGACCCGTGACTCGACTACTAATGTAGCAGGATCTGGATGACCTCCTTTCACAAAAAGTCTGTGATACTTTAGTAGAGCGTCTTTCCTCACAATATCTAGGCCAAATCGTTCAGATTCTTATTAATCTGGAACACTTCGAGCTAGCTTGCCGCGAGCTGGAACTCTTATTGGCAGCAGCCCGATCACAGAATTCCACCGGCACCTCAATCGCGTTGAGGGCTACTGAAAAGTTTAAAAGCAACAAGAAGGCAGCTGAGAAGCGTATCTTCGAGGTAGTCAATTCCAAAATCGATGACCTTATCGAGACAGCAGAGTATGAGTGGATGTCTTCTACACCTCCCACAGAGCCGAGCAATTACATGCAAACCTTGACTCGATTTTTGTCCAACATCATGAACTCCACATTGTTGGGTTTGCCGACGGAAATCAAAGAGCTCATCTACTTTGATGCCCTTAGCCATGCTGCTAACATGATTTTGGTGGGTTTTCTATGAACCCCAATGAATTGAAAAAGGGACTTACTGACAGATCATACAGGCGCAACCACTGTCCCCAGATGTGAAAAAAATCAACCCCAACGGAGTTGCAGCATTGGCAAAAGATGTTGAATATCTTGCCGAATTTGTGGATAGCTTAAATGTCCCAATTCTTCGCGAGAACCTCGACGAGTTACAGCAAACCGTACAGTTGATGCAAGCGGACAGCGCAGATGAGTTTTATGACATTTCCACGAGGAACAAGAAATATGGACGCGTTGATGCCATGCAAGGGCCCATTTTGCTTGAAAAGTACGATTCGAAAGTATATCTCATTGCTATGAACTACCTACTAACTGTTTGTGAATAGGCTTACACGGAGTGTTCAAGCCCCTACTAAGGTGGATAAGTTTGCGACTCTTTCATCCCGCTTCAAGAAGACTGGATGAATCCATGGTGTGTTGTGGGTAATGCAATGTTTCACTACAACCATGAAGTACCTCTTGGGAATCCAGAAATACAGCTAGAAGCATACCTACCATATACTGAGGATGTCTCTTGTCTCTCAGATTGTAACCTCGGCTTACTCCAAAACCTGCAAGAGAGGTAGATTTGATTTATTGCACAAGATGTAGGAATATACATGATACTGCTAACAATCAACAAAGTAAGTCACACACAACAGTCAGAATGTCACATGTGGTTTCTTCTTTTCTGGCCAGGATCAAAACTCCGCATATAAAATAATCCCGAGACATCAGAAATATCAGAAATATCAGGGTCGCTCAATCACCACTCTACAGCGTTGTCATTGCCGTGCGTGGGAAAATATAACAATAGAAGAATCAAATAAGAACAATAAAAAAAGAAAATAGACCAAAACTCGCCTTGAAACGCGTATGAACTAAATTGAAATGACGGACTAGACCATTGGCTGATATCAGGTTCACTTGACAATCATAATTAGTTTTGTCTGCTGAAGATGAGATATACAACTACGTACCTGCTGGGGAGGGAGATGCGGGTAGGCGTACATCCCCTCGAACATTTGGGATTGAGGCTGACCATATGCCGCACCTGGGTCTTGAACAGCTCCGGGATACATGCCAGGTTGCGGGCGGTACTCCTGTTCCTGAGGCAAACCGTGCTGGCCAAGGGCATAGTCGGCAGGGCCCATATGTTGGTGCTGTTGAACCCCATGCGGGGCAGGGGGAAGCTGACCGGGGGCAGCAGAAGGTCCTGGGGCGGTACCGGCAGCCTGGCTCGACCGCTTGGCATGAGAGGTCGCCTCTTCGCGGGGAACTATATCAATCAGGAAGTCAAACATGTCGGATTTGGACAGAGCGGCAGCAATATCGGATCGCTGGAGGGTACGACGCTTATTGTCCTCGGCGTGAATCCAGGCACGCATAGTCAGCTCGGTGATAAAAATATCACAACCCTTAGCAAATAAGATGGGCGCCTCTGCAGAGATCATCTTGACCTCCGGGTCCGCCTTCATCACCTTCTTGATACGGGCCAATGGCAACTGGTGGATTTTGTAGTCATGGTTGTCTGACTCCAGATGGTTGATGACATGTTGCCAGTAGGTCGTCAAGATATCACGTGCAGTTCCTTGAAGGCCTTGGTTTACCTAGTTCAGGTGAGTATCAGAGCTCGATATTTGTCTGGTCATCTCAGGAGCTTACGTTGGCCCAGGTACCAGTGTACAACTCGGCGACTGGCGCATAACCTTGCGCTGAGAGCTATTTTTACCCAACTTGATTAGTTGCTACTCAAGACATTCCGCATGATCATCGTAGAGTGAAGGTGGTAAGACCCGCGTGGCTCACCGCGATGGACATACCGCTGCGCTAGCACCTATAAATGATGGATGTTGTCAGCTTCCATTTGAATCGATTGTGTAGCCGAGAGGTAGCAACTAAACCAGGTTTTGGCGCGTAGCTTTAGCGCATTGACAAACTTGGAACTTACCATAATGACCCCCATTTCTAACATCATAAATCGGCTGCGGCTGTTGTCTGCCCTGCTGCGCAGAGCCTTGAGGAGATTGCTCCATGCTTGCTTTGGGGTTGAGCTATATGGGACTCTGGGGTGTATCGGGCGGTACCGAGAGGATGCGACGCGACCAGGTGTGAGATACGGCGAGGCGGGGTGGAGGATCTAAGAACAAAGAACGGATGAACGCGATATAAAATCGATAATCGGATGAGTGTTACAGTCACAGACTATATGAAGCTTGTTGTGTTCCAGGTCAAGGCGCGTTGGGTGCTAAGCTAGAGGTGTTCAGCTGTCTGACGTTCCTCGGGGCCACCCCTCCGAGCTCGATGTTGTATAATACCTATACAATGTATGGATGTGATATGGGGGGTTTATATCCAAGATAGTAATATGGGTTTCTTATTGCATCTAATCAGGTCTAATTTAAAATAGTTCAATTGTTGTAAAGCATTGTTTTACTTTATTGCAATGTATATAATCTCCAGAGCTGGGAAGAATATTTAGACAAATAGCTCTGATAGGTGAACGTTTCAATACATGAGCTGTACTATTCGGGGAGTACAACGCGCATAAGTAACAGTACTTGACCCTTCGCTCGGAAACGGCTTATGTACTTGTAACTGTACCTTGGAAAGAAGTAGTTCTGTCACATGATACCAACTCCACTTTCGCACTAAGCAGAAATTTCTCATAAACGTTTGTCCGGCCCCGGGAAGCAGCAAGCAAACCTAAGAAAAAAATATAAATTCTCTCCACTCACCTTAAACCTCTTGAGCCTTTGTCCTCCCTATTCACCAGGGATGGCTGACTCAACATTTGTGTCGGATGTTCAGGAAGACCTGACCGATGATCAGATTCAGCAGTTGCTTCTAGAGGCAGAGACTCGACTAAAGGGCCTCAATGCGCCAAGCACCCAGATTGATGATCTGGCATCTCTTAGGTATGGAAACATGTTGAAGATCAATGTGCTAGGATCTAGGCTTACCTCCTCCTAGGATCCCGAAATTGTCACCTGGGTCCTCGCTGGAATCATATATTGTCCAGGGAGATGATGTTGCTACTGTCGATGCTGCAAAGATCACCGACCAAAAGCAGAAGGAGTTGGCTAATTCTCTTCGCACTGTTGAGATCAAGAAAGCGAACACCGTGAGTCAATCTCGTCCTTGCTTACTCTCCTTTCCTTTTTTTTTTTTGCTATGAGGAAAATATTCCCAACGCGAAGCGCTTGATGCAGCGTAACCAGTCCGTCTTGGGCTGTGCTGCACCAATGAGAGCCTTTTATTCATAGTTACTCTGAGCATTCATCACAATTACTATATTTTCTCGGTGTGCGACATTTGTAGCTATTTGCTAACAACCCTCACCTTGATAGGACAAGCCTACTGCTGGACCTGAGTGGTTCAACCTCCCAAAGACAGAAATGACCCCAGAGCTTAAGAGAGATCTACAGCTCATTCGGATGCGTTCTGTGCTTGATCCCAAGCGTCACTACAAGAAGGAAAATGGCAAGGCCAAACCACCAGAATATTCCCAGGTCGGAACCATCATCGAGGGCCCTACAGAGTTCTTCAGCAACCGTATCACCAAGAAGGACCGCAAGAAGAATTTCGTTGATGAAACATTGGCACTCGAGCGTGGCACCAAGCGCTTTGAATCTAAATATAGGGACATTCAAGCCAGCAAATCAAGTGGAAAGAAGTCCTTCTACAAGGACCTGAAGGCAAAGAGAACCCGGAAAAACAAGTGAGATTTCGGTATCTACTTTTGTCAATTATGCCTTGAATGGCAACAACAACAACAACACCATGTTGGCCGTGGCGGACACGACGAAATTGTCTCTGCTAGAGTCCTAATAAGTTGGACCCAGGTCGTCACGGTCTGAGATCATCATATGCATTCATCCGTGTCAAGCCCAGTCTTACACTTGATCAAAGACATCTACAAGGGTTTCGACAACCAGTTTCTGGATCGATGTCAATTTCATCGTCTTCCAAGGATTGATGCAACGATCTTACCTGCATGTCAATGGCTGCCGCGCGGCCAGCTTCAAGAACCTCTTCGTGTCCTGCCATGCCCTCTTCCAGAAGAGCGCTCAGTTCTCCTGCTGCTTTATTCTGAAGCAAATTATCATCTCCCCGAGGCACAGGAGATAAGACGGCCTTGTTAGTGACTAAACTGAATGCAAGCACTCGTAGACCACAATGTCTGGCAGTGACAATCTCTGGTACTGTGGACATTCCAACCACGTCGGCACCAAGCATTCGAAGCATGCGGCTCTCGGCTCTTGTCTCGTAACTTGGGTGCTATCAGAATAAGATTCAAAAGAAATTGTGTTGTGTCGACTTACGTGGGACCTCCGCAAAATGCATATACACCCTCGTGCAACTTTCTCTTGCTTTCCGGTGATATGACTTTCTTCCATGACTGATGCACATGGCGACGGAGATCAAGGTCATAGGCGTCAGACAGGGGTGGGAACCGCACTCCAAATTCTTCTTCATTGGGTCCTCTCAATGGATGAGTTCCTGCCAAACCTGCGAGGAATATATGCTGTAACCCAGTGTTAGAATAACTCCGCTCAAAGGATTTGACGGTTTCTCTTACATCATTCAATAGAACAATATCCCCCACAGCATACTCAGAGTTCAAACCTCCGGCCGCATTGGTCACTACCAAACAACATTAATTCTCGTTTTTCTGTAACATCAATCTTCATATTATTAAGGGTAATGTAGAACATACAGACAACCGTATCCACTTGCAACCGCTTGAACACTCGAATTGGGAATGCCACCTGATCAATCGAGTGCCCCTCGTAGTAACTATTCCAAGGTCAGTTGTGATATTACAAGCAGAATGAGGGCTTAAGCTGACTGGGCACGGCCAACCATCAACACCGCAGGGATTTTTTGGCCGAGAAGACCGAAAACCAGCTTTCCAGCGTGACCAACGACTGCGGAATGTTAGAAACTCTTCCCTAAGGACGAAGAACGTGACCGACCTGTTGAGCGAGGGAAATGAGGGATGGATGCATAGTCGAATTCAATCCGTGACTCGGGTTGAATGGTATCTGCAAGCCCTCCTAGTCCTGAGCCACATACAATTGCGACCTGAGGCCTTTGCAAGGTCTCTGGCAACTTGGCTCTGAGATAAAAAACCGCTTCGTTTGCCCGCTGGAACGAGGATAGGTCTATCTTTGTCATTTTTGCAGAATTCAGTGTCGTAAACCGCCAAAGAAGTAGAATATATACAAAGTGAGAAATCGGATGAGCGAAAGAAAGCGATGTTTCCAAGTGCGGAGTCACATGGTTCCATTGCCCAGGTCGCTAGTTTGGCGGGGGTGCCAATGATCGGATTCATACTGGAGAGGATTCGAGATAAGCAGCCTCGGGGGATACTTACTACATTAGCCATGTCAAATGTACTAATATTGAGCCCATTGAATGGAACATCCTATCTAAAAGTCAGAAGAGAGATGATCACCTACAAGAGAACACATCTATAACTATATACGGTAACATGGGGAATTGGTTGCACAACCTCAGTTATACTATTATACAATTGACGTATTTATATAATAACGGCAAAAGATGATACACTAGTTCGTATGGATTATCATTGACCTAATTATAGTTAAACTGAGGAGATATAGTTATCACCGTCCGTTGGAGACAGTCGTCTCGGTCCCTTCTCTATATCCCCAAGTTCCCCACTCACCGCCCTGGACTCGCTCGCCGAAAAAACCCATCCGCTAACAACAACGGATCTTCCTCAAAATCACGATTAACAATGTTCTCATACACATCGCGCTCCTTAATTGGAGTGAGCACGAGCCTCAGGGTATGTTCTCATTTTGTTTAACTCACAATTTCGACGCTAACAGCTCCTTGGAAGGTGCCTGTGCCATTCCGCTCTCTATCATCCCCAACCCAACCAACTCCGCCGGAGCAAGAGAAGACACCCGTTCAAGACCCAACATCGACACCTGCCGCAGCTGCTCCTGCAGAAGCTGCCCCTGTGACCCCAACACCTGCCGCTACACCTGACGCTACGCCCGTCGCGACTCCCGCCGCTACCCCCGCCGCTACCGCCCCTGCATCGATTGCTCCAGTAGCGTAAGATACCCTTCAAATCTAGGATGATTCGGCTTTGTTGCTAATTGAGACATTGCAGACCGATGGAAGCCGAGCAAATTACCGAGCCTAAGGTGAAAGAATGGTCAGTATCCAAGGCAATTGGCTCAGAGTCGAAATAGATCAAAGATCACTGCTCACAGTTCGGTTAGGTCTGAACGGTTAGGAGCATTCGGTGAGGAGAACCGACTTCCACGCAGCGTGCAAGCCATATACCTAAGGCCTTTGCGGAGGAAGGTGGAGTACGGCCTCCCAGTCTGCGACCTTCAATTGCGATCATACAGCGTCCGTAACGTGGAGTTCTTCACGGATTTTGCCATCCGTGCCGCGTACTACCTCAATCTTCCTGTGTCCGGGCCTGTGCCTCTCCCTCGCATCGTCGAACGCTGGACCGTACCCCGAAGTAACTTCGTGCACAAAAAGAGCCAGGAGAACTTTGAACGAATCACCCTCCGTCGACTGGTTCAGATCAAGGATGGAAACCCACAAGCGGTGCAGGCATGGCTTGCATTCCTCCGGAAGCATGCGTTTTATGGAGTGGGTATGAAGGCAAACGTCTGGGAACATGACAGTCTCGGTATGGGTTACACTTTTTTTCTTTCCTTTTTCGCCTGGCTGGTGTCTTCTATGAGCAGAGTACTAATACTCTATACTAGATGCTGGTAAGGCCATGGACGCTTCTGTTGCCGAGGTGGAAGAAGCTCTTCGTCCCGAGCTCGCGCAATTCGGTCAGCGGAAGGACAACTCGGGCCCGGGCACGATATTCGATACTTTGAACAATGAGCGATTCGCCGAGCGCAAGCGTCTATAGATGGAATGGCGATCTACTGTTGAACTTGTATACCCGTGAACATCCGGACTTGCTGTCTTTGCTGCAGGCGCTGTTTCCATTATATTCAAAAGCCTTCTTGATCTAGGCCATATGTATTTTACTGTTTTACTATTCTCATTTAAGCCCAGATGAAAGAAAGTTTCTATATACTGAATGTTACTCGCCACAACTGATCCCCAATAGACGTGTTACTGCTCGCATATTCTGCAAATGTGCGAAATTTGAATATTACGAGTCATTGTACGATGTTGATCACGTGATAAATCTCGCGTTTCGCGTTTTTCGGTGGTTATTGGGGACTACGGCAGTCCGAAGCAATTGCACCTAAAACTTTCCATTCTCGCACCGATTTAGCGTTTGTTGGAGATGTCTGCTAACGCGATGCGTCATGAATTTGCCTCGCCGAGGCCATTGCGTGCAAAACATCTCTATATCCGTCCAAGCGGGCTCTCTCTTCTTCCAAGGAGATGCCATCGATGGAACAGCTCAAGCATTACGCCGCCAGCACAAGAGCCCGTTATATTTTCTGGGATCCAACCAACTGGTGTGCCTCATTTGGGCAATTATCTAGGAGCTTTGCATCAATGGGTGAAGCTCCAACAAGATGCAACCGAAGGAACCAAGCTGTTTTTCTCTATTGTTGATTTGCATGCATTGACGGTACCACAAGACCCAGCCCAATTGAAGAAATGGAGGAAGGAGGCCTTTGCAACATTGCTTGCTGTGGGCCTTGATCCTAAGCGCTCTACAATATTCTACCAGTCCGGGGTAGGTTCTCGTCTTATAGCTGTCGGCTGCTAGGGACAATCGGGATTTCATATTGACATTCATCAGGTGCCAGCACATACCGAGTTGATGTGGATTCTCAGCACGGTGGCTTCCATGGGGTATCTGTCGCGTATGACACAGTGGAAGGTGAGCGGCCCTGTAATTTATACAGAAAGAGCATCTTATTGACACTCTCCAGAGTAAGCTACAGCTGCCAGACGACGCCACCCTTGATGATTCAACGGCACGGGCACAGCTTCGACTTGGTCTTTTCTCCTATCCAGTACTACAAGCAGCCGATATTCTTTTGCACAAGTATGTTTCTCGTCTACATTGGCCGTTCTTTGCTAATGATCATTAAGAGCGACTCATGTTCCGGTTGGAGAAGACCAAAGACAGCACCTGGAGTTTTCCAGATACACTGCGAATAGCTTCAACCACCTCTATGGGCCCATCTTCCCTATACCAGAGGCATTGATATGTAAGATAACAGTTACCCGAAGGAAGAATGAACAGAACGAACAGAACGAAACATTAACTTGACCAGCCCCCGCAAAGCGAGTGATGTCCCTTAAGGAACCCACGTCAAAGATGTCCAAATCGCACGCCGATGGGAAATCCCGGATCATTCTTACCGACTCACCGGCCGAGATCCGCAAGAAAGTCAAGGTAGCCCTGACGGACTCGGAGGCAAGCATCACCTACGACCCGATCTGTCGGCCTGGGGTGTCTAATCTCATCGAAATCCTAAGCCACCTGGAGGGTGTATCTTGCGAGGATATTGCGGCTGAGTTCCACAACGCAAGTCTTCGATCATTCAAGGAACACGTTGCAGATCGAATCATCCATCATCTGCAAGAAATCCGAGATCGGTATATTACGATCATGGATGATCAGACAGGGTACTTGGAGTCGGTGGCTGAGGAGGGCGCCGAAGCAGCGCGGGCCAATAGTCGGATGACCATGCAGCAAATCCGGGATGCGATGGGTCTGTAAGTGGCGAGTAGGCGGTTTCGACTTTACAATATATAATGAAGGTAGTGAGATGTACAATATGTAAGTATTAGAGTCATGTCCGTTAGAGCCCAAAGGGGGCTGAAAGTGGAGTCCACCGCGTCATCGCCTCCACCACGTATATCGCGTACGTACGCTGAAAAGTACAAAGTCATGATTTGTTGAATTTAGGAATCAAAGGTTAAAGACTTGGTTTATGTTAGATGTTAGATCAACTACATATATATGTATACAAAGTCGTTTACACTTACGTTGTACTTATGCTTGGTGACGACAGCACTATAGAGTTCCCGCCTGACCCGTTCATCTTCGAGAAGAACAGGAAAGATATAAATATATAAAATACATCTATTGTACGTATGATCCACCTGAGAATCCGGCTGGAGCCGACTAGGTAGCTCCATAGTCATTTGTGGAAAGATATCAACTTCCCCCCCCGTTTCTTCTTTTTTTCCCTCTTTACCTCTCTTTTGCTTCAACTTTCCTCTTGACTTGCTACTCTATTCAAAACCACCCCCACCTAGGACGTCATCTCTGAAGTTCAAAAAATCGAATAGCTCATCCCTTACTTGCGGAATACGGGGAGGACGATCGACGCTATCATGAAAAATGCTTGGGTCTTATTGGTCACCGGCCTGGCGCTGCCAGTCTGGGGTTTAACCCTCCATCGAAGAGATAACCCCGCCGTGGTGCAAATGGATATTCAACGAAAGGATATTCTCGACCCCGTCGCTAGAGATCAAGCAAGGAGGAAACGTTCGACCGTCAGTCAGGCATTGGACAATGAGGTACACATGATATCTATTTATATATCTATTTATTGGTATATATAATTCTTACGCAGCTGCTAATGTGTCTGCCTAGGAAACTTTATACTTCTGTAATATTACCCTGGGTACCCCGGAGCAGAGTGTACGCCTGGTTCTCGACACTGGAAGTAGTGATTTGTGGTGCAATACGCCGAATTCGACTCTCTGTGCAGCCAGCAAAGACGCCTGCGCTGAATCTGGTACTTACAACTCGAGCTCTTCCTCTTCATATTCATTCGTGAACTCGGACTTCAATATCACCTATGCCGATGGATCCGGCGCCGCCGGAGACTATGTCACCGACACCCTTACCATTGGAGGCACAACTATTAAAGACTTCCAGTTTGGCCTTGGGTTTACCTCTGGCTCTTCGGGTGAGTGATTTCTGTCGGATATAACGCTGATTACCACAGAGCTAACATGGATGTCTGTATACAGAGGGTGTGCTGGGTATAGGATATACTACGAATGAAGTTCAGGTTGGCAGAAATGGAGACTCGGCTTATGCCAACCTGCCCAAGGCAATGGTCAGCAAAGGAGTAATCCAATCAAATGCCTACAGTCTCTGGCTGAACGATCTGGATGCGAGTACAGGCTCGATTTTGTTTGGTGGAGTCAACACTAAGAAATACCACGGCACCCTGCAAACAGTTCCCGTCCAGAAGGTCAACGGACAGTATTCGGAGTTCATCATTGCGCTCACTGGACTTTCCCTCACCAATTCATCCGGCAAAAATACCTATTCTTCCAGTGCCCTTCCTGCGGGCGTGTTGCTGGATTCGGGAAGCTCTCTTACATACCTTCCGGACGCCCTGGTTCAGGATATCTACAATGATCTCAGTGTCTCCTACGAGTCGGACAGTGGCATTGGCTATGTTGAATGCAGCATGGCAGATAAGAACATCACCCTCGGTTACACATTCTCATCCCCGACGATCAGTGTGGAAATCAAAGAGATGATCATCGATGTTGGCGATCTCTATTTCCGGAACGGCAAACGGGCCTGCGTTTTCGGTATTGTTCCTGCGGGGACCAGCACGGCAGTCCTGGGAGATACCTTCCTTCGCAGCGCATATGTGGTATACGATCTCGCCAATAATGAGATCTCCCTCGCCAACACCAACTTCAACACCACCGAGAATGATGTTTTGGAAATCGGGACTGGCACTGATTCCGTCCCTGGTGCAACTGCAGTATCGAACCCAGTGACTACCGCGTCGGTTGGTGGCACCGCTGCTCGAATCGGAGCACCGCAGGGAGAGACCGGACTTTCCGGCACCTCCTCTGTCACTGGGAATATGGCCATTCCTATGGCGACCGCTATGCCGAAACACATGGCTGTCGGCCTTGTCGGCGTGGGAGCTCTTCTGGCTTTCTAAAACCGCTAGGGTTCATTTGGCTGATCAGTTAATTTTCTTCTTATGTAGATGTCTCGCATAATATGGTGTATTTGGGGTTTGGAAAGGCTATACCTAAAATTATTGTCCGTACTCTCAATTATCGAGTTCTTACGTGTTATGAAATAGAAAGCACCTATTTTTGATCTAATATAGCTATGTGCATGTGGAAAACTGTCTGTATACATATCCTTACAGCTATATTCACTTCTCCCAGCTCTCTTCAGACTAGCCTAGGGGCTGCTGAGTCCTGACGCGTATGGACATGAAGGCCTTCTAGATGTGTGAGATATCTTCTTCATCATTTACTCACTTGTTTACATATCTATCAATATATAGAAAGTGAATTCTCTACACATTCACAATGACACCCTTCGACCACGCAGATCAACAATAGCCTAACGCCATCCTAAGGACCACATCCCTAGGGATGAAGAAGCCATCAAAGCAAAAGCAACTGAGTCCTTCTCTAATGTAAATGACCAAAACTGGTATGGTTAACTGACGTATATTTACAATCCTTAGTCTTAAATCTCATAGATCTCTATGAATTTGTATATAAATTTGTAAATATCTTGGCATAGGCATCCCTTGGCACCAACGTTCCCCGACTGACCACCTCCTCGAATTCCCAGAATGCCCCGAATCCCCTTTTCTGTCATTATAAAAGCCCAACGGGAAAATAATCTTCTGCCTATACTCCTTAAAGAATGTCGCACAATCGATTCGGCTCGCAATGAGCTTCGTTGGCTACGCGAGCGGGCAGTTCGCGATAGCCAGTCTCTTCCATCAAAGGCAGGATGGAGAAGCCGATTGAGATCTATGTGTCGCATGCGATCTAGAGGATATCCTCTCCAATATATTCTTGGAGATCAACCATTCGGCGACTTGGAGATTCTTTGCCGAAGAGGTGTTTTGATCCCAAGGTCTGCCTATCAGATTCTTTAAAAATCGATACTCTTACTGACAAGCATTCATAGGCCAGAAACTGAATCGTATACGTACCAAGCAGCCAACTTGGTCCGTCAAATGGCCCTGGGCCATAATGACAAGTCCAAGTCTCCTAATCAGGCGAGACCTTTGCGTGTCATTGACCTTTGCACTGGAACAGGTTGCATACCACTTCTCTTGCACGCCTTACTTTGTCCTCATTTCCAGGAGCTAGAGATAACAGGAGTGGATATCAGTCCTACGGCCTTAGACCTAGCCCGAGAGAATCTCGAGCATAACCTGCAACTAGGCCAGTTGGCACCCCGTGCAGGGACAGACATACACTTCTATCGCGCCGATGTCCTCGGACATAACAGTGACAATTCAGTCCCGTCCATCGAGTCAATGCTCCAAACACAACACCCCAATCTCGGAGCATTGGACATCTCATCACCCGACCAAGAAAGTGAATGTGATCTATTGATCTCCAACCCGCCCTACATATCCCAAACGGACTTCCGCAACGGTACCACTGCACGCAGTGTACGGCGCTTTGAGCCCAAGCTGGCACTTGTGCCTCCATACTTGGGCTCCGGGATGGAAGACTGCATGCCCGAGGATATCTTCTACCACCGCATTCTTACCCTGGCATTGAAGTTGAAGGCCAAGCTCACGGTGCTGGAGTGTGGGGATTCTCACCAGGCTAATCGAGTGGTTGCTCTTCACAAGCGACTTGCTTCGGCTGAATCTGGGCAGTCCAGGGCGGAGGTCTGGCCGAGCCGAGAGCAGGATCTGGCTGATAATGGGTTTCATGAGACTGACGGATCACGAGGTGTCATCATACGAACTCTCCGGTAGCGCACGTGCCCATCATTCTCGATCCATCAGAGGAGAGGAGCCTTTTCCCCTATGTCAGACCATCATCAAAAGGCCTGCGCAGGTGGCAGCAATCATACTGTTTGTCTCGGGAAGACCAGGGTCTGGAGTACTTGATGGAGACGGAAGTTGTATATTATGATTCCCAATATTAATTCCAATTATGTAACTTTGAACTGGTCTGGTATTTCTTGTTTATAAAAGTATCATACATACGAATCTGTTTCGGTCTTAATAATATCACATAAATTTGCGAACACGTAGAAGGATGCACAGAGAGAACTAAACAAGTGCATTTGTATCACCCATGGAAAAAAGAAAGAAGAAAAGAAGAAAAAGGAACATTATATACAGAATAGGGTAGACTACCCGTGGACCAGCAAGCCAAGAGTGCTGGTCAGTTTTGGGAGTATTAAAACACATAAGAGATGCAAAAGGCGAATTAATGTACTTGAATTAGCGTAAAAATGGCACGAAAACCAACGGGGAGATCCAAAATTCCCAACCCAAAACACAGGTGAAGAATACAGCTCGTCTACCGAAAAGTCTGTAGTGGCCCTCGATTGATCCCTGTAGTCTAGAACCAAGTAAGCATTGTGAAGTCGTAAAGAATGTGATTTAGCGCCGTCGTTTTAAAGATTCTTCTTTTTTTCGGAGGAGTAGCTGCGATCGTCTTCGCCCTCGACATCCTTGAGGATCGACTCCATCTCCTTGGCTTGGCGCTTCCACTCCTTATCGCCCATCTTTGTCTCTCTGCGGAAAAGCTCCTCGTTGGGCTTGCGGTAGCTGCCACCTAGGCGGTCCCATAGGGTGGTAAACTGTCCGTAGTTGTAGTTGAAGTACAAGTGGTGCATGGTGTGGCAGGCAGCACCGTTCACGATGGGGCTGTTGGCGACGTACTCGCCGTCATGAATGAAGACGG
The DNA here is from genome assembly GCF_015533775.1 of Penicillium roqueforti. NCBI lineage: Eukaryota > Fungi > Ascomycota > Eurotiomycetes > Eurotiales > Aspergillaceae > Penicillium > Penicillium roqueforti. Next base: position 61,524 of record NW_024067604.1, read on the forward strand.
TCCAGAGATTGATGAAGCCGAACAGGAAGACGTAGGCGATCTTCTGCAGGGGGAATATGAAGGGGAAGACGTGGTACGGAACACTTTGGGACCAACCATCGAGCGGGTGGAAGGCGTGTGAAGCATAAGGGCTTGGCATGATCCATTTGTGGTGAGGCTTGTGCAGGGTTTTGTAGACACGGGGGTGGTGCAAGCCGCGGTGAATCCAGTAGATGAAGAAATCGGTAAAGCAGATGAAGAATGGGATTTGGATGAGACTGTAGTACGGGAAGGGTTCGTCGGCGGTAGTGTCGTAGAGTTTGGCGTATCCGCGAACCTCAAGAACGAAGAAAGGAGCTGTCAACAGGGACATTGGGGGCATTGCGGCCATGGCCTGTCTGATTTCCAGACCAATCTGGTTCTTGAGGAATTTGGGGTGGTTGTAGGTTGTCTTGTCCCAGATAAAGATGAATGAAAGTGTTGCAACCAAGAAGTAGACAAGCAGTCCAAACAGCCTAATTGGATGTTAGTACATTGTACCGACACGGAAAAAGCAGCGATTTGAAAGAATTGGCGCATTACCAAGTGATCAGAAAAAAGCTTGTAAATTGACGGTAAATGTTGTTCCTGGGCCAAGCACTCAGGTATGCATATTTCGAAGGTTCCAGGTAAATCATCTGTGTAGCCTGTTCATAGACAAAAGGTTCTGGACCAAAAAGGGCCATTGAAGTGTTGGCGGCCGCATTGACGAATGCCGGCAACGAGACGGACGAAGATAACGAGGCGGGGAGAAGTGTCGAATAGAGGCGATCACCAATAAAGGTGTCCCATAATTCGAGAATGATATCCATGATTGAGGGCACAGATAGGGTTGAGGGGAGGGGGAGGGAGACAGGGAAGAATGAGGAGTACTTGAAGGAACAAGAAAAAGGAGATTTGCAGCGAATAACAAAGTAGTCATACCAGCGCGGAACCGCCACAGCCGTTGCGATGCCACCTTTTCTTAATAAGCCAATTGATCCAGGGGGGATGGTCTGATGCGGGTTAATGATATGGTTATCTTATGAGTGGATGGAGTTATAGTATATAGTAGTTTATTTTATATTAGTTTCTATACGAATCCTCTAAATTCACTCCTATCACTTCATAACTATACCTTCATGGCCTGCGTTGTACTAAGAAAAAGAGAGGAAACTTTAAAAGAACCCCTGGTTTGCCACAGTTGATGCCTTGATGCCTGAATACACTTTGTGGCTTATCAGGCAATCAACACATGATAAGTCAAAATTACAATACATACAGTAGCTGCAGTACTAAATTGGTACTGCATGGACCAGTTCCACTTCGGCTTCCCGTACTCAGAGGTACCTCCACTGCCCGCACCGGCGGGTGTAGATCCAAGTATTCCCTGGTATTCCAGGTATCTTTGGAATAATACCAGTTTCATGCGAACCTCACGATCTGGACCTCATAGATATGGATAAATGAACGTATTTAGCCCTATACAAAAGTACTTTAGATCCAAAACTAAAACTAGATCTTTTGGTTCATCTCTGTATCGTATAAAAGTACTCATCTAATTGTTATTTGCTTGAGCATTTTCTTTCTTGTTATAGGAGTAGTATTATATACAAGGTTAAAAAGTAGCCTACGGTAAGACCCGCTGCGCTTCTCGGCTATGGCCTCGCTTCACGCGTCAACCATTGCCGCCTTTCCCCCCAAACTCAAACCTTCCCGCTTTAAAGTGTCAGCTGCCAGCCTCTTCCACCCCTCTTACCGCTACACCCCCATTCTCATCTTCCAGCTTATACCGTATCGCCCACTATCGCTGTGGCTAGCTGCGTGGTGCTATCCACCAAGCATTGAAGCCTCGGTGATCAAGATCATTGAGTCCAGGTCGAAAACTTGGTTGCGATCCTATTCGCTGACCTAGACCTGCCGTCCGAACGTCGCTTTCGTCCCTCTCCGACTTGTGAAAGACAGGAAGAAAAAAAATATCCTCCACCATGTACAACGCTCATCGCGGGATGGTACCCGCTCCCAACTCCCGTCTGACGGAGTTGTTGGATCAACTGCGCCAGGAGTTTGAGAGCCAGTCGCGAAACACCGGTGAATTCGAGCATCAGTGTATGTTATCTTCTCCTTTCCGACATATTGTTTCCCCTCCCCTATGCTCGGGCTATTCGCGCCTTGAGCTCCTCCCCCCCC